>NC_041387.1:531635091-531723787 GCF_002162155.2 Triticum dicoccoides | reverse complement strand
GGTGAGGAGAACAGAGGAGGGGGAGAGTGTTCCGGGGAGAGGATGAGGACGCGGGAGAGTGAGGGAGAAGTGAGAGGGGGTCGGGGGCTGCGTGGCGTCGCGGGAGGGACCAGGGGAGGAGGAGGCAGCCAGGCAGGGAGGAGGTGGCCGGGGCGCGTGGCCGCGCGCGCCGGGCGCGTGCCCGTCCTCCTTGCAGAGGAGGAAGGCGACAGGGGATAGCGGTGGCGGGCTGGGCCGCTGGGGGAGCTGGGCCGGCTGGGCTGGACAGGTAAGCGCCAGGTAAGCTTTGCTCTTTTTATTTTTTTTCTTCTGTTTTGTTTTTATTTAATCTTTTGCCACTGTTTTGAAATAAAACAAATTCAAAGACAGTGACAAAATTCCCCTGAACATTTTATTTAGCACAAATGGAATTATACCAAAGCACATAAAAATGTTTCAGTTATTTGAACATATATTCAGTAATATTTGGATATAAGTTCAAATTCAAAATAGTATTGATTTAAATTCAAAGTCTCAAAATAAATCCTTTTAAAATGTTCATTATTTTTGGTTTGGATCAAAACCCTTGCCAAAAATATTAAACATCTAAGAAGAACATTTTGGAACAATGAATGAGATTTTAGGGTTTTTGCCCTTCTTTTATTTAGGGTTTTGAGGCTTCTGACTTCCTCAGTTCAGGTTTCAAAAGTTTAAACATGATGCCCAGATGGAAGCAAGCATAGGACAGGCCAGAACTAGGGATGTGACAGTTTGACAGTGGGGCTACTATATAGCCCATGGTACTTCGGCGTTCATCCGAATTCGGTGTGCGTACGTACATGACCGGGAGACCAGTCCTTCGTTAATGCGGAGGAATCCCGAAGATTCCGCTGAGTCATCGAGTGGTTGACCAGTCTGTCGCTATATCATGACAGTCAGTTTTCGGCTTTCTCTACTGAGGTGCTCGTCTGGAATAACCAGGGCACAATCGCAGTAGTTCTCCTTTGGCCGTCTTAGCCGATAAAACGGAACGTAAGGTAGCAAACCCAGGAGCCAGGAAAACCCAACATTTAACCAAAGACATGATTCGGAGCTGATGCATATAAGGACAAACTCGCGACGCCGAAAGCTCCCGAAGGTATCCAGACTTTGTAACATATACTAGGCTGAGTAAGGCCCTCGATAATGAACCCTGAATTACCCGGTACGCGCATTAATCTGATGTGGCCAAATGCCAATAACGCCAGTATCCCTCGTGGGTGTATTGAGTACCCCGGGGATATCAAACAACAAGAGACATTAAAGAAGGTTTACACATGGACTTAATCTAAAGAGAAACCTTTGAGCGGGGCCCTTCTGCACGTCTGCGCCTTTGACTCCGTTGCTCCGTATCCTGGAAGGGTGTAGCACGATGGTCATCTGTAAAGAGGAAAAACCCAGGTAAAAGAGTCTAGTGTAATTGTGCGAGTAGTTTGTTATTCTCAATGAATCATTAAAATGCAATATATTGTTATATTAATAGGGTCAAGCTGAACTGTGGGCTTTGTTATATGTTTGCAGCCCCTAGCACCGCCTATGGGGGTATATCTATAGACCCCAACTCACGTTTATCTGTGCTATAACCATCGACGGTGCACCGGACTCGTCTAACTGTGTCCGCGGTCTTGACGATCGATCATGTATTCTTGTTGAAGAGGCCGCTTAGTGTTCGGCTTCTAGAGCCGCCACATATTCTTCCGCTCGTAAGGAATGCTTGGTGTTTCCGCTAACTGTGATGGCGCCACGTGGGCCGGGCATCTTGAGTTTAAGGTAGGCATAGTGCGGAACTGCGTTGAAGTGAGCGAAGGCCGCTCTTCCGAGTAGCGCGTGATAGCCGCTTCGGAATGGAGCGATATCGAAGATTAATTCTTCGCTTCTAAAGTTGTCGGGAGAACCAAATATAACCTCTAATACGAGAGAGACCGTGCAGCGGGCCTCAACGCCTGGTATTACTCGTTTAAAGGTAGTGTTGCTTTTGCTGATTCTTGATGGGTCTATCCCATCTTGCAGATAGTGTCCTGATATATCAGATTAAGACTACTACCGCCGTCCATAAGGACTCATGTCAGATGGTATCCATCTATTATTGGGTCAAGAACCAAGGCAGCCAATCCTCCATGCCGGATACTTGTCGGATGATCCCTGCGATCAAAAATGATCGGGTAGGCCGACCAAGGGCAGAATTTGAGGGCGACGGGCTCTACAGCGTATATGTCTCTGAGTGCGCGTCTGCGCCTTCTCTTCGGTATATGAGTTGTGTAGATCATATTCACTGTTTTGACTTCGGGTGGGAATTTTTTCTATCCCCCAGTGTTCGGCTGGCAAGGCTCATCCTTGTCTTCACTTGTCGTCTCCCTTCCTTTGTGTTCGGCGTTTAGCTTGCTGGCCTGCTTGAAGACCCAACATTCTCTGTGGGTGTGGTTTGCAGGTTTTTCGGGGGTGCCATGAATTTGACATAATCTGTTTAGAACCTTAGTTAGGCTGGACGGTCCATCCCCTCTACCTTTAAATGGTTTTTTCCCTTGACCGGGTCGAGAGCCTCTAAATCCGGCATTGACGGTCGTGTTGTTCGGACTCCCTTCCTTGATTCGACGCTTGTTTTTATTGCGTCGTGGCTTCCCGTTGCCATCTCTAATTTCAGATGTGCCTGGGTCGCTGGTGCCTCTACAGGACAACTAGCTATCCTCATCCGTGCAAAAGCAGGTCATAAGGCTTGTTAGGGCCGCCATTGTCCTCGGCTTTTCTTGGCCGAGGTGTCTGGCGAGCCATTCGTCTCAGATACTGTGCTTGAAGGCCGCTAGGGCTTCGGCATCCGGACAATCAACAATTTGATTCTTCTTAGTAAGAAATTTGTTCCAAAGCTTACGGGCTGACTCTCCAGGTTGTTGTATTATGTGACTTAAATCATCTGCATCCATAGGACGGACATAGGTCCCTTGAAAATTGGCCCTGAAAGCATCCTCAAGTTCCTCCCAACTTCCAATTGAGTTTTTGGGGAGGCTTTTCAACTAGTGTCGAGCTGGTCCTTTCAACTTGAGGGGCAGATATTTTATGGCATGGAGATCATCTACGCGAGCCATGTGGATATGAAGGATAAAGTCCTCAATCCAGACCCCAGGGTTTGTCGTTCCGTCGTATGCCTCTATATTTATGGGTTTAAATCCCTATGAAAATTCATGATCTCGTACTTCATCAGTGAAGCACAGGGGGTGTGCAGCACCCCTGTAATTGGATGTGTCGTGGCATGCTGTGGACGGTTGTTGTGTTCGGGGTTGATTCCGAACTGGTATTCGAGCAATATGATAATTATGGTGGCTATGATCTTGCGCCGGAGCATGTCCTCTAGATCCATAGATGGACCTGGTCGCACCAGCTTTTTTGTCCAGGAGCTCACGTAAATCGTGTGCTGGCTTGTGTGTGGCGTCAGTAGCTGCTCTGTCACGGCCACGAGGTGGTCGGTCCGGCTGATCGGCCGTATTATTCTTCGGCATGATGGGCTCTATGGCCTCGTCATCGAATTCGGGCAGCAGCTTGCGCTTTGGGTAGCTCTTTGTGTGGCGATCATCGCCATATTTTTCTTCAGTGTCTAGCACTTTGTTCCATCTGCGGTTGAGCGTATCCCGTGCGGCCTTTAGCCTTTGCTTCTGCTTCTTCAGGCTCCTCGCAGTGGCCATAAGCCTTCTGTGGAGGTTCTCTTGTTCCAAGTGTTTTTTTGGGATGAATGCGTCATTGTCCGGACTGTCCTCCTCTCCGGAGGCAGGTTGATGATTTTTACCCTCGGGGTCGTCGTGATCGGGCGTCTGCTCCGGATTATATTCGGCCTGCCGTGGCTCATCCTGCTCCATCGCTGGGTCCATGGGGTTGACGTTTCCTTTGGGGTCGACCGGGGTGTCAATTTTTCTTGCGCCATCATCGCTATTTTTACTATGGCTGGACTTAGAGCGGCGCCTGCGCCGTCGCTTTGGTTTCTGCCCGGGGGGGTTATCCTATGTGGCGTCCTTTTTGTCGCCTTATTCTCCTTGGGTGTTTCCACCATGTATATATCATATGATGAGGTGGTTGTCCAGCGCCCCTTGGGTGGTGGTTCCTGATCATCTCTAGCATCGATGTCCATACCGTCGATGTCTTCGGAGTCGAAGTCCAGCGTGTCGGTTAAGTCATTGACAATGGCTAGTAAGTGGGTGGTGGGTAGGCAGCGAATTTCTTCGTCGTCCGCTTCCCACTCAAGCCGTACATAGTTCAACCAAGAGTCTCCTGATAAAGAGAGAGAGCTCAATGAATTTAGCACGTCACCCAAGGGTGAGTGTTGAAATATATCCGTGGAGGTGAACTCCATGATCGGTGCGCAATCAGATTCGACAGGCACGGACGTACGCGGTCCGGAACCTGAGACCGGAGACAAGTCCGGGGGTCCGGTGACACAGGTTTCCTTAGAGGAGGAGCCTGTGTTCTGCTCCAACACCGGTGAGTGTGCAGCCTCCGTGGCGGGGTCCATCCACCCGTCCTTGGATGGCGTGATCTGCGCCAGATTAAAGGCCGGGGCCGCTGCAGGTGCGATAGTCCAAATAACATCCGAGGGTAGATCTAAGTCATGCACGTCATGACTATTCGGCGCTCTTGACACAGGCTCGAATCCGTTGAAGTTCAAGTCTCCGCGAATATCAGCCGTGTAGTTCAAGTTTCCAAATCTGACCTGATGGCCAGGGGCGTAGCTGTCGATCTGCTCCAGATGGCCAAGCGAGTTGGCCCGTGGTGCTAAGCCGCCGAATACGAAGATTGTCTGGGGAGAAAAGTCTCAACCTGGATCACATCGTTGCTGATGATTGGAGGATCCATCAAGCCTTATAGAGACGATATAGTGGACTCTCAATGAAAGCACCAATGTCGGTGTCAAAACCGGCGGATCTCGGGTAGGGGGTCCCGAACTACGCGTCTAAGGCTAATGGTAACAGGAGGCTGGGGACACGATGTTTACCCAGGTTTGGGCCCTCTTGATGGAGGTAATACCCTACTTCCTGCTTGATTGATCTTGATGATATGAGTATTACAAGAGTTGATCTACCACGAGACCGTAGAGGCTAAATCCTAGAAGCTAGCCTATGATTATTATGATTGTTCCTGTCCTACGGACTAAACCCTCCGGTTTATATAGACACCGGAGGGGGCTAGGGTTACACAGAGTCGGTTATAGAGAAGGAGATCTACATATCCAAATCGCCAAGCTTGCCTTCCACGCCAAGGAGAGTCCTATCCGGACACGGGACGAAGTCTTCAATCTTGTATCTTCATAGTCCAACAGTCCAGCCAAAGTATATAGTCCGGCTGTCCGAATACCCCCTAATCTAGGACTCCCTTAGTAGGCGCCAATCGGACGGGTGATAACCGCGGTAGATTAAGTATGCAAGGCAAATCAACTTAGATAATGCAGGAGAGGGTACAACCCACTGGGCCTTGCCCGAGCGACTTAGGGGATGATGCAGCCCGAGGGGCGGCCCCTTAGCAAAGTAAACCTAAGATATAAGCAAAATGGGATGCATGCCGCAGGGATAGACCCACGCGGCCTGGGAATGTTGCAGCCCTGGAGGCGCTCCCAGCTGAAATGAACTTGGAGGGTGTCACCTGGTTCTGTTCCAGATGAAGGGGTGTTGGAGTTACTGAAGGTACGCAGCGAGGAGCTCGGCCCTCACGAGCCACCAGAGTCTTGAGCCTCGGGAGGCTTCGGGGCCTCTGGTGGTTCCCTGAGGACCGCCTCCATCTCCGCCAGGACCTCGTGATGCCTGGCCTCCTGAGCCGCCAGAATGCTCCGCAGATGTCGCTGGTGGAATGCAGCCGCATTCGGTAGGCCGAGGGGCATGCGAATGTAGCTATGCGGCAGACCTTCGCAGCGTCCTGAGCGTGTAGGCCAAAGGCGCTCCTGAGACGCGGCTCGATTGAGTCCTGGTACATCGACGCAGGCACGCAGCCCGCCATCCTCGCCTGGATGGGGAGCCATGCCTGGCAGGCGGCGATCTCCGCGTATGACTCTTGATTCTTGAAGCTCCTGAGTGATCTCAGTGATGAACTCCTGAGGGTTAGGTCTCCCTTGCCTCATGCCTTCCTGAGGGAAACATGCTGCGAAGCACGCCTCCAAGTGGTGCCCGAGCGCCTCCCTCATGATCTTGGCAAAGTCTGAGGCCCTCCAGAAGAGAGCCCCCGAGCCCTGCCCAAGGAGGGCACTGGGCGCGCCTTCCTATGCGATGAAGGGAGGCGCCCCTTGCGTGGGCGCAGACCTTGGTGCCACACCTCCGGAGATGCCAATCTCCAGGGGCCTTGAGCTGAGCAATGTTTTCTTCTTCTTGGGAGCTACCCTGGGAGGGTTCTCGCTCTTGCAGTCTGGGTCTTCAATTGAGGCAGCTTGAAATGTGCGCTCGAGCAAGCACACCACGTCCTTCTCTTCACAGGGGACCGCGATAACCCCGCCTCTTCCTGGCATCTTGAGAACATTGTAGCCGTGGTGGGTTACCTCCATGAACTTGGCTAGAGTTGGATACCCGAGGATGGCATTGTATGGCAGTCGAATATGGGCGACGTCGGAGTCGATGAGCTCGGTTCGGTAGTTGTTACGCTGCCCGAAGGTGATAGGGAGGCGAACCTGCCCTATCGGAGTCGTGGAGCCGCCAGTAACTCTGGAGAAGGGCTTGGTAGGCTGGAGCTGATCATAGGGCACTTGGATATTGTCGAACATCTCGACGGACATGACGTTGAGGCCTGCGCCACCATCGATGCGAGTCCGGGTGACTTACACATTGCTGATGGCTGGGGAACAGAGCATTGGGAGGACGCCGGCTGTGGGCGCACACTTCAGTTGGTCTGCTGAGCTGAAAGTGATTGCGCACATGGACCATCCTAGCGGGCGTGTGGCTTCGAACTTGGGAAGGACTGCATTCACCTCGAGAGCAAACTGCTTGAAGATGCGCTGAGAGGCTGGGGCCTGGGTACCACCCAGGATACAGGCAACGGCTCACGGCTCTTGGAAGCCTAGCCCCCTCGTCCTGGTGGTGGTCATCATTCCTTCTTGGTGGCGGCAATGAAGGGAGGCCCGCGTTGCCCTGTTGGCGGTCCTCGCGAGGCTGATCCCTCCAATCTCCCTCGCGAGACTGGTCGTGCCAGCGATCCTCACAAGGTCGGTCACGCCACTCCTGGCGAGGGCCTCGGTCTTCCCAGCGTCCTCCACCTCTTCCTCCTCCGCGGCCGTAGCCCCGGTCGTTACGCTCGGGGCGTCGACTGACGCGCCCTTCACGAACGGCTCTGAGCTCCTGGCATTCGTTGGTGTTGTGGGTGTAGAGGTTGTGGTAGGCGCAGAATCGGCTACCCTTGGACGACTCCAGCTGGTCCCTACCGCGCTTCATGCATGGCTCTGCAGCAAGCACGGCTGCCCCTTTACGCTTCACGTCCTTGGCCTTGGCCTTCTTCTCCTCTGGGTCTGCAGCAGGGAGCTCGAGGAGGAAGAGGCGTCCCTCCATAGCTCTTGCACACTTGGTCGCCAGGTTGAACAGCTCCAGGGATGTGCACAGATCCTTGTGGATGGCTAGCTCTTCCTTCATCTTGATGTCTCGGGGGCCATCAGAGAACCCTGAGATGATGGCCTCCTCTGTTATGCTCGGAATCTTGAGACGAGCGATGTTGAAGCGCTGGATGATCTTCTGCAGGGTCTCGCCAGGCTGATGTTTGATGCGGCGCAGGTCACCCACAGCCGGCGGGCGGTTGCGAGTGCCCTGGAAGTTGGCGATGAAGCGGCTGCGCATCTCGTCCTAAGAGGAGATCGAGCCCGGGGTCAGGTTCAGGAGCCAGGTGCGGGCGCCGTCCTTGAGCGCCATGGGAAACCAGTTTGCCATGACCTTTTCGTCTCCACTCGCAGCCTTGATGCTTAGCTCGTAGAGCTACATGAACTCTTTGGGGTCGGTGGTGCCGTCGTAGCGAGGAGGCAGGTATGGCTTGAACTTGCTGGGCCAGGTGACGCTAAGCAACTTGGTGGTGAAGGCACGACAGCCTGCCGCGGCCACTGGAGCCTTCAGCAGATGCGGGGCCTGCTCTTGATGATCCTTGCGCGCTGCCGCCCGTGGCAGTGCAGGGGCTTGGAGTGCTGGTGCAGGGATGCGGTCGTGACGCGCTGGTGCGGGGAGCACGCGTCCGCCTTCTTGAGGACGAGAGATCTCCTGGCAGCTCCTTTCTTGCCGCGCGGGGAGCTGGGCACGGCGGGTCGTGCCTAGGGGCCGCACGACTTGGAGCCAGGGCACCTTCTTGGGGAGGAGGTGGCAGAGGCGCCCCCTGTGCCACATCGCCCATGCAGGACTGTGGGCGAGGCAGCGAGAGAGACTGTGCAGGGGAGCCCCGGCAGCACTGACGAGCTCGGTGATGCGAGCGAGCCACTCCTCATAGAGGTCGTCGACGGGGTGGTAGTGCAGGAGCTCACGTGCCAGGAGCAGCACAGCATGCACGTATGAGGGGGTGCGACAAGCGTGAGACGACGAACCGGCTGGGGTCCGCGACAAAGTGGCGGTGCGGCCTTCCCGCTGCACCGAGAGGTGCAGCGAAGATGCTTGTTGCTTGTTCCCCGCCGGGCCGGTGGCGGCGTGAGCGGCGGGCGACAGAGAACAACGAGGAGCCCCACCGACGGGAGCCGTCTGGGCGACGTGAGCGGCGAGAGTGGCACGGCGCTTGGCGCGAGCTCGGCGAGCGTCCGCCATGGATGCAACGTAGCGATAAGACGTAGACAAGCAGAGGAAAGACTCTGGCACACCCCTACCTAGAGCGCCAAAATGTCGGATTTCGGGTTCTGGCTAGACCCTTAAGGTTCAAACTCTGGGGTGCGCGCGAAGATCTTACTCCTACCGATCTACTCCGTCACCATGCCGCGGATCTAAGCTAGCAAAATGAACAACACAAGGGACACAAGATTTATACTGGTTCAGGAAACCATTATGGTGTAATACCCTACTCCAATGTGTGGTGTGTGGATTGCCTCTAGGGCTGATGTGGAACAGTACAAGGGGAAGAATAGCCTCGCGAGGGGAGGAGTTCTTGTGTTGATGTGGCTCTGGTCAGGGTTCGATTGATCGATCCTCTTCCTTGCCTTGAGAGTGGCTAGTCCTATATATAGAGGCCTTGGTCCTCTTCCCAAATATTGAGCGGGAAGGGATTCCACAATGGCGGGATTTAAAGGGGGACAGCTAGTACAAGCTATCCTGACTAAAGGCGGTGTTGGACTGTCAAAAGCACTGGCGATGACGCCATCTTGGGCTCCACGGTGACCTCCGTCTTGCCGTCCTCCTGGTCCTGGTCTTGTTGCACCAATAGGGAAACTTTTGCTTGATGCCTCCATACTTCGCACATGTGCTTACCCCCTTAGCACCAAAGGGGAAATAAGGACACTGCACCGGCCGGTGCCCGCTTGGTCTCGATCGCATGGCTTGCATCATGCGCACCTCACGAGCTACTCCTCGCCTTGATCTCTCCGCCTCCTCGCGAGCCTGCTTGGTGAGGCAGCCCCTAGGGAGGCCTTGCGACATCCGCCCCATGAGGCTTGGCCCCTCGCGAGGGTCTTGAGTTTGGGTTGATATAGACGGGCCGAACTGGGCCACTAGTGGGCCGCGCCGTAGGCCGAAGGCAGGCAAGTCTGGATACCCCCATATCCAGGACGCTGACATGTATAACCATATTCTCTGTCACCAATACTATCAATTGATGAAGTTTCATCTACCTGCAAAACTCTATCCTTTATTGCATCATAATCAGGAAACAACCCCTTTTAATATTGTTCAAGGCAAGGAGCAGTAATTCTCTTGTTTTGTGCCAAGCTCCTTTTTAAAGCAGCCACATCCGCTTCTTGAAGGGATTGCTCCACAATACTTTCAGATTCTTTCGGCAATGATTCATGAGTGTTGCCGAAATTCTTGAATTGCGTAGAGTATGCATTATATGCTACAATATTTGATGACGGCACATTTGTTCCTCTAAAATTTTCACTTATTCGGCTATGACCATGAAGATGTGGGGCCGAGTTATGAACATCTACAGTTGCATACGGTGCTAAAAAATTACTAACACGAGGTATGGCATATGATGGTTGGGTGTAACTGGACGAATAGCTAGTAGTAGCATGGCCAATTCTCCCATCCATCGGCAAGGTTGGATTCACAGGTTGCAAATTAGTTACCGATGAATAAAAAGGTGAAACACTTTCTTGTATGCTATTGGAAATTTTAATATGAGGTGTTTCAAATTGATTAACCAAACCCATCATGTTGTTCATCGGCATATGGATTTATGGGGTTTCCGATGTATGTGAGTTTGGATACATATGTTGTACCTTGCTAAAATTATAAGAATTTGAAGCAAGAAAATTGGTTTGCGTAGGCCCTTGCGCATAATTAGATGCATGATTGACAAAACTAGGGCTAGCCGATACATTATGCTCATTAGGTGATCTAGCAACAACATATGGATTATTTGTATCTACAAAGGGGAATTGGGTATTCATATTACCTTTGTAGATTGCAACAACTTGATGACGATCTCTTCGTAGATAGAACGGGCTAGAGACCGTTCAAAGCTTCGTCCCCAGCGGAGTCGCCGAAAAGTGTGTTCGCACACAAACACGTCGCCGTGTACCCTCGACGTCGGGGGTGATGCACCACAGCTCACGTGGAAGGAGACCCACCGGAAGCGTGGTACGCAAGACAATCTGGAGGGCTCTTTTGTAGACCCGAAACCCCACACGCTCGGGAGGGACCCGTCAGGGCGCGCGGCTGCTATGGGCTGCCCTAGGTCGACCTGATCGCCCCTAGCGCCTCGATGTTCGCTGCCCTGCAATGAAGAAGAACGAACGAAGAACGAGAAGAAGAAGAACTAGGGTTAAGAAGAAAAGATAAAAGACAAAAAGTAGTAGATGATTTGATCGATTGTGTGTTGTTTAATCGGTCGTCACGCCTTAGGTATATAAGAGGCAGCTGGACTTCCCATGCAAGGAAAGGCTTCAATTCGCGTCCAAAACCCTAGCCCACCTCGGACTGGGTTTGTCCGAACTTTCCAAAACTGTTTGGTTTAAACTGGCTGCGCCTTGCGGGTAATTTTTGATGTGGTAAACAACCTCGGATGAAAACGAGACCAAAAGCAATCTTGACTGTTTCGATGAGACGAACAATTTTCATGTTGAACGTTCTTTGATCAGAAGTCATCTTGAGGGTCAAATCGGTCGCGCAAAATAGGTTATTCCCTCACGCTTCCCATCAGACATGCGTTTGGTGGGGCGCGCCACATCTCGCCTCGTGACAGGGCTGCACTCCGATTGCTCTAACTTTTGCATACGAACTCGGATCTGGACGATTTTTATATCAAAATTGACCGTTTCAACGAGACGAAGACAATCCTTGTAGATAATTTGTCCATTTGATGTCGTCTTGGGGGCTTAATCGGCCAAACTATACTCTGAATACAAGATCTTAGTACTTTGAGCATAGTTTTGGCCTTCGAGATGAAATCGGACGGCGATGACCGAAACTTCAAAGATGTCCATATCAACAATACGCAAAATTTTCATGTAGACCACTTCTCCATTTGAGGCCATCTTAAATAAGTTCTTGATCGTGCCAAAATCTAGTGTCAACAGTGTCGTAGTAGAGGCGCGCACGTCTCGTAGTAGAGGCGCGCACGTAGCATGTACACGTACAGTGGCTAGGGTGCAAGAAAGTAAATACGGCCACGTATGTACATACGGGCGGGGTCTCGAACTCCTACTCGTGCATACGTATGGCCAGGGCTCGTGTACATGGCTGGGTCGGAACGGAGAAACTGTGTCGTCGTCGTGTTCATGGGGAGCCAACCGGCTGGGTCGGAGCGGAATGCGTCATCATGTTCATCGGGAGCCAACCAGCATGGATGGAACAACTGATGAAAATGAGGCCTGGCTTACCGCAAAACGGAGGAAATGGCCTTGTGTTAAACCGGCCACGGTCGAAACAGGATCTTGTTCATCGGGAGGGGTCTGGCGTACCGCAAAATGGAGGAAACGGACTTCTGTTGGACCTCCTACGGTCGAAACAGGGTCCTGTTGATCGAGAGGGGTGTGGCGTACCACAAAACGGAGGAAACGAACTTGTGTTGGAGCGCTACGGTCAAAAGAGGGGTCCTGTTCATCGGGAGGGGTGTGGCATATCAGAAAACGGGACTCCACGGGATACTGTTCATCCCCACCATCGACCTCCTCCAGCCTCCACGGGCTACTGTTCATCCACAGTCGACCTCCTTCAGCCTCCACCTGCGACTGTTCATCCATGGGCTCCTATTCATCCAGCCTCCACTGCTCCTCCACTGGCTACTGTTCAACCAGCCCTCTCCATGGGGTCCTGTTCAACCACCCCTCCATGGGCTACTGTTCATCTAGCCCTCCACCAGCTACTATTCAAGAAGCCCTCCACCGGCTACTGTTCAACCTTCCCTCCATGGGGTCCTGTTCATCCATGCCCAACCGGCTCTATCGATCGGGGTCCTGTTCATCCAGCGGTAACACCAGGGGTCCTATTCATCCAACCCCCCACCGGGAACTATTCATCCAACCCCCACGCCCCCAACAAGGCTCACTGTTCATCAAGGGAAGGAGGCAGCAGGTTCGATCGGCTTCTGTTAGCAGCAGTAGCGAATGAAGGAATCGCTCGATTGGGTTCAGTTAACAGCCATCGATCGATCACTCGGATTCAGTAACATGTAGCCTGCAGTGCAATCACTCGGGTTTAGTTAGGCGAACGCCTCGCTCGAGTTCAGTTAGAGCCCAAGGCCTTGCACCCACGCGCGTACGTGTACGAGAGAAACGCGCATCGCTCGGCCACCGACCACCCACCATAACTGGAAACTCCCTGATGTCTACTACACAACCTTCTTCTTGTAGACGTTGTTGGGCCTGCAAGTGCACAGGTTTGTAGGACAGTAGCAAATTTCCCTCAAGTGGATGACCTAAGGTTTATCAATCCGTAGGAGGCGTAGGATGAAGATGGTCTCTCTCAAACAACCCTGCAACCAAATAACAAAGAGTCTATTGTGTCCCCAACACACCCAATACAATGGTAAATTGTATAGGTGCACTAGTTCGGCGAAGAGATGGTGATACAAGTGCAAAATAGATAGTAGATATGGGTTTTTGTAATCTGAAATAATAAAAACAGAAAGGTAACTAATGATAAAAGTGAGCGTAAACGGTATTGCAATGATAGGAAACAAGGCCTAGGGTTCATACTTTCACTAGTGCAAGGTCTCTCAACAATAATAACATAGATAGATCATATAACAAGCCCTCAACATGCAACAAAGAGTCACTCCAAAGCCACTAATAGCGGAGAACAAACATAGAGATTATGGTAGGGTACGAAACCACCTCAAAGTTATTCTTTCGGATCGATCTATAAAAGAGTTCGTACTAGAATAACACCTTAAGACACAAATCAACCAAAGCCCTAATGTCACCTAGATACTCCATTGTCACCTCAAGTATCCATGGGCATGATTATACGATATGCATCACACAATCTCAGATTCATCCAACCAACATAAAAGTACTTCAAAGAGTGCCCCAAAGTTTCTAACGGAGAGTCAAGAACGTAAGCCAACCCGTATGCATAGGCTCCCAATGTCACGAAACCCGCAAGTTCATCACCGAGACATACATCAAGTGTTCTCATAAAAGTCTCAATCCGATAAGATAACTTCAAAGGGGAAACTCAATTCATCACAAGAGAGTAGAGGCGGAGAAACATCATAAGATCCAACTACAATAGCAAAGCTCGGGATACATCAAGATCGTGCCATAGAGGGAACACGAGAGAGAGAGATCAAACACATAGCTACTGGTACATACCCTCAGCCCCGAGGGTGAACTACTCCCTCCTCGTCATGGATTGCGCCGGGATGATGAAGATGGCCACCGGTGATGGGATCCCCCTCCGGCAGGGTGCCGGAACGGGCTCCCGAGAGGTTTTTGGTGGCTATAGAGGCTTGCGGCGGCGGAACTCCCGGTCTATCTTCTGTTTTGGAAGTTTTAGGGTACGTACGTATATATGTGTGCAAGGGGTACGTCGGTGGACCTCCGGGGGCGCGCCCAGGGGGGGCGCCCCCCACCCTCGTGGGCAGCCTGGGACTCCCCTGACGTGCACTCCAAGTCCATCAGGTTGCTTTCCTTCCAAAAATAACTTCTCCAGTTGATTTCGTTCCGTTTTGACTCCATCTGATATTCCTTTTCCTGGAAACACTGAAACAGGCATAAAACAGCAAATCTGGGCTGGGCCTCCGGTTAATAGGTTAGTCCCAAAAATGATATAAAAGTGTAAAGTAAATCCCATAAACATCCAAAACGGGTAATATAATAGCATGGAACAATCAAAAATTATAGATACGTTGGAGATGTATCAAGCATCCCCAAGCTTAATTCCTGCTCATCCTCGAGTAGGTAAATGATAAAAAAGAATTTTTGATGCGGAGTGATACTTTGGCATAATTTCAATGTAAATCTTCTTAATCGTGGTATGAATATTCAGATTCGAAAGATTCAAGACAAAAGTTCATATTGACATAAATGTAATAATACTTCAAGCGTATAAATATAAGCAATCATGTCTTCTCAAAATAACTTGGCCAAAAGAAAGTTATCCCTACAAAATCATATAGTCTGGCTAAGCTCTATCTTCATCACACAAAGTATTTAATCATGCACAACCCCGATGATGAGCCAAGCAATTGTTTCATACTTTAATAATCTCAAACTTTTTCAACTTTCATGCAATACATGAGCGTGAGCCATGGACATAGCACTATAGGTGGAATAGAATGGTGGTTGTGGAGAAGACAAAAAAAGGAGAAGATAGTCTCACATCAACTAGGCGTGTCAATGGGCTATGGAGATGCCCATCAATAGATATTGATGTGAGTGAGTAGGGATTGCCATGCAATGGATGCACTAGAGCTATAAGTATATGAAAGCTCAACAAAATAAACTAAGTGGGTGTGCATCCAACTTGCTTGCTCACGAAGACCTAGGGCACTTTTGAGGAAGCCCATCATTGGAATATACAAGACAAGTTCTATAATGAAAAATTCCCACTAGTATATGAAAGTGACAGCATATGAGACTCTCTATCATGAAGATCATGGTGCTACTTTGAAGCACAAGTGTGGTAAAAGGATAGTAGCATTGTCCCTTCTCTCTTTTTCTCTCATTTTTTTGGTGGGCTTCTTTGGCCTCTTTTTTTTGTTTGGGCTTCTTTGGCCTCTTTTATTTTTCATAAAGTCCGGAGTCTCATCCCGACTTATGGGGGAATCATAGTCTCCATCACCCTTTCCTCACTGGGACAATTCTCTAATAATGATGATCATCACACTTTTATTTTTTCTTACAATTCAACAATTACAACTCGATACTAGAACAAAATATGACTCTATATGAATGCCTCCGGCGGTGTACCGGGATATGCAATGAATCAAGAGTGATATGTATGAAAGAATTATGAACGGTGGCTTTGCCACAAATACAATGTCAACTACATGTTCATGCAAAAAGCAATATGACAAAAGTAATGTGTGTCATATGAACGGAACGGTGGAAAGTTGCATGGCAATATATCTCGAAATGGCTATGGAAATGCCATGATAGGTAGGTATGGTGGCTGTTTTGAGGAAGGTATATGGTGGGTGTATGATACTGGCGAAAAGTGCGTGGTATTAGAGAGCCTAGCAATGGTGGAAGGGTGAGAGTGCGTATAATCCATGGACTCACCATTAATCAAAAGAACTCATGCGCTTGTTGCAAAAATTTAGAAGTCATCAAAAACCAAAGCACTAAACGCATACTCCTAGGGGGATAGATTGGTAGGAAAAGACCACCGCTCGTCCCCGACTGCCACTCATAAGGAAGACAATCAATAAATAAAATTGTGCTCCGAGTTCATCACAAAGCGGTTCACCATACGTGCATGCTACGGGAATCACAAACTTCAACACAAGCATTCTTTAAATTCATAATCACCCAACTAGCATCACTTTGATATTATCACCTCCATATCTCAAAACAATTATCAAGCATCAAACTTATCTTAGTATTCAACGCACTCAAAAGAAAGTTTCACATATCTTGAATACCAAGTATATTAATATTAAGAAAATTACCATGCTATTAATGACTCTCAAAATAATCTAAGTGAAGCATGAGAGATCATCTATTTATTCGAAATAAAACTACCACCATGCTCTAAAAGATATAAGTGAAGTACTAGAGCAATAACAAAAACTACTCCGAAAGATATAAGTGAAGATCAATGAGTAGTCGAATAATTATGCAACTATGTGAAGACTCTCCCATTTAATAATTTCATACCTTGGTATTGTATTCAAGCAGCAAGCAAAACAAAATAAAATGACATTGCAAGGATAGCACAACTCATGTGAAGAAGCAAAAACTTAGGCTCAACTGATACTAACCGATAGTTGTTGAAGAGGAAAGGTGGGATGCCTACCGGGGCATCCCCAAGCTTAGATGCTTGAGACTTCTTGAAATATTATCATGGGGTGCCTTGGGCATCCCCAAGCTTGAACTTTTGTGTCTCCTTAATTCCTCTCATATCATGGTTTCTCTTCTTTTTATCAAAAGCTTCATTCACAACTAACTCAACAAGAACTCGTGAGATAGGTTAGTATAAACCAATGCAAAACCTTATCATTTTCTACTGTAACAAATCACTAAACTTATTATTCAACATTGCATACTAAATGCCTCCGTATATTTAACACTCCTATCCTCAAATAGAATCATTAAACAAGCAAACATATGCAAACAATGCAACCATAACAGGAATCTGCCAAAACAGTACAGTCTGTAAATAATGCAAGAGTAACAATACTTCCCTGACTCCAAAAATTATGAACTAAAATTCCCACTGTAATAAATTTATCAGACCTTAATATGAAAAAAGATTCAACGTTATACCATGCTCTAACTTTTCTAGGGAATTTTTGCAACAGCGGTAAACTTTCTGTTTTCAAACAGCAACATGCAAACTAGCAAAATAAGCATGGCAAAGGCTATCCTTGACTTTTTTTATTGAAACTAAAGAGGCAAAACATTATTCTAACTAACAGAAAGCAAAAAGTAGCAAAATAAAATGACGCTCCAAGCAAAACACATATCATGTGGTGAATAAAAATATAGCTCCGAGTAAAGTTACCGATGAACGACGACGAAAGAGGGGATGCCTTCCGGGGCATCCCCAAGTTTAGGCTCTTGGTTGTCCTTGAATATTACCTTGGGGTGCCTTGGGCATCCCCAAGCTTAGTCTCTTGCCACTCCTTATTCCATAGTACATCTAATCTTTACCCAAAACTTGAAAATTTCAACCACACAAAACTCAAAACAAAACTCGTAAGCTCCGTTAATATAAGAAAATAAAACAACCACTTAGGTACTGTAATGAACTCATTCTAAATTCATATTGGTGTAATAACTACTGTATTCTAACTTATCTATGGTTCATACCACTTAATACTAGCCATAGATGCATCAAAATAAGCAAACAACACATAGAAAACAGAATCTGTCAAAAACAGAACAGTCTGTAGTAATCTGTATAAAACGTATACTTGTGGAACCCCAAAAATTATGAAATAAATTGCTGGACCTGAGCAATTTGTATATTAATCATCTGCAAAAATAATCAACCTAAAAGCACTCTCCAGTAAAAAAATGGCAGCTAATCTCGTGAGCGCTAAAGTTTTTGTTTTTTATAGGAAGATCATAAAGACTTCACCCAAGTCTTCCCAAAGGTTCTACTTGGAACTTTATTCAAACAAAATCTATAGAACATGATTACTACAATATCATAATCATGCGGACACACAAAAACAGTAAGGATAAATATTGGGTTGTCTCCCAACAAGAGCTTTTCTTTAATGCCTTTTTAGCTAGGCATGATGATTGACAATGATGCTCACATAAAAGATAAGAATTGAAACATAACGGGAGCATCATGAAGCATATGACTAGAACGTTTAAGTCTAACCCACTTCCTATGCATAGGGATTTTGTGAGCAAACAACTTATGGGAACAATAATCAACTAGCATAGGAAGGTAACACAAGCATAGCTTCAAGAATTTAAGCACATAGGGAGGAAACTTGATATTATTGCAATTCCTTCAAGAATATGTTCCTCTCTCATAATAATTTTCAGTAGCATCATGAATGAATTGAACAATATAACCAGCACCAAAAGCATTCTTTTCATGATCTACAAGCATAGAAAATTTACTACTCTCCACATAAGCAAAATTCTTCTCATGAATAGTAGTGGGAGCAAACTCAACAAAATAACTATCATATGATTGAAAATTAAGATCAAGATGACAAGTTTCATGGTTATCATTATTCTTTAAAGCATACGTGTCATCACAATAACCATCATAGATAGGAGGCATGCTTTCATCATAGTAAATTTGCTCATCAAATCTTGGGGGACAAAAAATATCATCTCCATCAAACATAGCTTCCCCAAGCTTGTGGCTTTGCATATCATTAGCATCGTGGATATTCAAGGAATTCATACTAACAACATTGCGATCATGCTCATCATTCACATATTTTATGCCAAGAATTCTATGTAATTATTCTTCTAGTACTTGAGCACAATTTTCCTTTCCATCATACTCACGCAAGATATTAAAAAGGTGAAGCGTATGTGACAAACTTAACTCCATTTTTTGTAATTTTGTTTTATAAACTAAACTAGTGCTAAAACAAGAAACAAAAAGATTCGATTGCAAGATATAAAGATATACCTTCAAGCGCTAACCTCCCCGGCAACGGCGCTAGAAAAGAGCTTGATGTCTACTACACAACCTTCTTCTTGTAGACGTTGTTGGGCCTGCAAGTGCACAGGTTTGTAGGACAGTAGCAAATTTCCCTCAAGTGGATGACCTAAGGTTTATAAATCCGTAGGAGGCGTAGGATGAAGATGGTCTCTCTCAAACAACCCTGCAACCGAATAATAAAGAGTCTCTTGTGTCCCCAACACACCCAATACAATGGTAAATTGTATATGTGCACTAGTTCGGCGAAGAGATGGTGATACAAGTGCAAAATAGATAGTAGATATGGGTTTTTGTAATCTGAAATAATAAAAACAGCAAGGTAACTAATGATAAAAGTGAGTGTAAACGGTATTGCAATGATAGGAACAAGGCCTAGGGTTCATACTTTCACTAGTGAAAGTTCTCTCAATAATAATAACATAGATAGGTCATATAACAAGCCCTCAACATGCAACAAAGAGTCACTCCAAAGCCACTAATAGCGGAGAACAAAAGTAGAGATTATGGTAGGGTACGAATACACCTCAAAGTTATTCTTTCGGATCGATCTATAAAAGAGTTCGTACTAGAATAACACCTTAAGACACAAATCAACCAAAACCCTAATGTCACCTAGATACTCCATTGTCACCTCAAGTATCCGTGGGCATGATTATACGATATGCATCACAAATCTCAGATTCATCCAACCAACATAAAAGTACTTCAAAGAGTGCCCCAAAGTTTCTACCAGAGAGTCAAGAACGTGTGCCAACCCCTATGCATAGGTTCCGAATGTCACGAAACCCGCAAGTTGATCACCAAAACGTACATCAAGTGTTCTCATAAAAGACTCAATCCGATAAGATAACTTCAAAGGGGAAACTCAATTCATCACAAGAGAGTAGAGGGGGAGAAACATCATAAGATCCAACTACAATAGCAAAACTCGGGATACATCAAGATCGTGCCATAGAGGGAACACGAGAGAGAACACGAGAGAGAGAGAGAGAGAGAGATCAAACACATAGCTACTGGTACATACCCTCAGCCCCGAGGGTGAACTACTCCCTCCTCGTCATGGATAGCACCGGGATGATGAAGATGGCCACCGGTGATGGGATCCCCCTCCGGCAGCGTGCCGGAATGGGCTCCCGAGAGGTTTTTGGTGGCTATAGAGGCTTGCGGTGGCGGAACTCCCGATCTATCTTCTATTTTGGAGGTTTTAGGGTACATAGGTATATATGGGTGCAAGGGGTACGTCGGTGGACCTCCGGGGTGCTCACGAGGCAGGGGGGCACGCCTAGGGGGGGGGCGCCCCCCACCCTCATGGGCAGCCCGGGACTCCCCTGACGTGCAGTCCAAGTCCACCAGGTTGCTTTCCTTCCAAAAATAACTTCTACAGTTGATTTCGTTCCGTTTTGACTCCGTCTGATATTCCTTTTCCACGAAACACGGAAATAGGCATAAAACAGCAAATCTGGGCTAGGCCTCCGGTTAATAGGTTAGTCCCAGAAATAATATAAAAGTGGATAATAAAGCCCAATATTGCCTAAAACAGTAGATACAGTAGAATGGAACAATCAAAAATTATAGATACATTGGAGATGTATCACTCCCCGGTATTTTCCTCGCCCTCGCTTCTACCACGGTTTTTTCCGTCATGGACGGCCCAAAGAATGTCATGCAGCTGCGTCTCCGGCCCACCTAGGAAGAAAAGCCCATTTTTTGTCATGATTTTTTGTCATAGAAGTAGGAGCCCACCACATCTATGATGATACCGGGTTTTGTCACATTTATCGTCATAGAAGTCTCATAAGTATGACAAAAAAAATTCGTTCGGTCCAAAATGTCACGGATGTGTCTTTTTTGTAATGCTGTGTGCCAGGAGGGCCTATCACGGCTTCTGGGTCGTGTGGGAAGGATCCCCCCTATCACCCACACTCACTTGACGAAGGTTTGAAATCTTGTCATGGAAAGGGGTTAAAAACCGTTTGTATAGCACCGACGCGTACCAATGTGGCACTAAATAACAATTATTCAGGTCTAAAACTAATCCCGAAGGTAGATGTAGAGGTAGCGTGCCGACGGCGATCACGTCGACCTTGGAACCATTCTCGACGTGCATCGTCACCTCGTCCTTAGCCAATCTTCATTTAATCCGTAGCTCAAGTTTCGAGTTACAAATATGAGCAACCGAACCAGTATCAAATACCCAGGCGCTACTACAAGCATTAGTAAGGTACACATAAATAACATGTATATCAAATATACCTTTGTTCACTTTGCCATCCATCTTATCCACTAAATACTTGGGGCAGTTCTGCTTCCAGTGATCAGTCCCTTTGCAGTAGAAGCACTCAGTTTCAGGCTTGGGTCTAGGTTTGGGCTTCTTCGTGGGAGTGGCAACTTGCTTGCCATTCTTCATGAAATTCCCTTTCTTTCCCTTGCCCTTTTTCTTGAAATTAGTGGTCTTGTTAACCATCAACACTTGATGCTCCTTCTTGATTTCTACCTCCACAGACTAAAGCATTGCGAAGATCTCAGGAATTGTTTTGTTCATCCCTTGCATATTATAGTTCATCAAGAAGCCTTTTTAGCTTGATGGCAGTGATTGAAGAACTTTGGCAATAACACATTCAATTGGAAGATCAACTCCCAGCTGACTCAAGTGATTATAATACACAGACATTTTGAGTATGTGTTTACTAACAGAACTATTCTCCTCCATCTTGCAGCTATAGAACTTTTTGGAGACTTCATTACTATCAACCTGGGCATTTGGTTGAAATATTAACTTCAACTCCTGGAACATCTCATATGCTCCATGACGTTCAAAACGTCTTTGAAGTCCCGGTTCTAAGATGTAAAGCATGGCACACTGAACTAATGAGTAGTCATCGGATCGAGCTTGCCAGACGTTCAAAACATCAGCATCTGCTCCTGCAGCAGGCCTTTCACCTAGCGGTGCATGAAGGACAACAATGAGGATAATCCTCAAGTTACGGACCCAGTCCGTGTAGTTGCTACCATCATCTTTCAAATTAGCTTTCTCTAGGAACACATTAAAATTCAGGGGAACGGTAGCACGGGCCATTGATCTACAACATAGATATGCAAATACTATCAGGACTAAGTTCATGATAAATTAAGTTCAATTAATCAAATTACTTAAGAACTCCCACTTAAATAGATATCTGTCAAGTCATTTAAGTGATACGTGATCCAAATCAACTAACCCATGTCCGATCATCATGTGAGATGGGGTAGTCATCAATGGTGAACATCTCTATGTTGATCATATCTACTATATGATTCACGTTCGACCTTTCGGTCTCCAGTATTCCGAGGCCATGTCTGTAGATGCTAGGCTCATCAAGTTTAACCCGAGTATTCTACATGTGCAAAATTGTCTTGCACCCGTTGTATGTGAACATATAGTCTATCACACCCGATCATCACGTGGTGTGTCAACAAGATGAACTGTCGCAACGGTGCATACTCAGGGAGAACACTTATACCTTGAAATTTAGTGAAGGGATCATCTTATAATGCTACCACCGTACTAAGCAAAATAAGATGCATAAAAGATAAACATCACATGCAATCAAAATATGTGACATGATATGGCCATCATATTGTGCTTTTTATCTCCATCTCCAAAGCATCGTCATGATCTCTATCGGTGTCAAAACCGGCGGATCTCGGGTAGGGGGTCCCGAACTGTGCGTCTAGGCGGATGGTAACAGGAGACAAGGGACACGATGTTTTTACCCAGGTTCGGGCCCTCTCGATGGAGGTAAAACCCTACTCCTGCTATATTAATATTGATGATATGGTTAGTACAAGAGTAGAACTACCACGAGATCAGAGAGGCTAAACCCTAGAAGCTAGCCTATGGTATTATTGTTGTTCGTCCTACGGACTAAAACCCTCCGGTTTATATAGACACCAGAGAGGGCTAGGGTTACACAGAGTCGGTTACAATGGGAGGAGATCTACATATCCGTATCGCCAAGCTTGCCTTCCACGCCAAGGAAAGTCCCATCCGTACACGGGACGAAGTCTTCAATCTTGTATCTTCATAGTCCAGGAGTCCAGCCAAAGGTTATAGTCCGGTCATCCAGACACCCCCTAATCCGGGACTCCCTCGTAGCCCCCAAACCAGGCTTCAATGACGATAAGCCCGGTGCGCAGATTGTCTTCGGCATTGCAAGGCGGGTTCTTCTCCAAACTCCATATACCTGTTGAATAGTGTCCGGCTTTTGGTGAATGTTGCGCTCCTTTGCTTCTGTGCCCAATAATGGCCATCTTCCACGTGTAAAACGAATGCGAAAAGCCACGGTGTTTTTTCATTTACCTCCCTAGCTGTGCAAATGAGCTGCCCATAAAAGAGACGGGGATTTAGATCCGAATCACACCATCTTCCCTTCACGAGCTTTCATCGAAGCGCATTCGACAGAGATCCATTCCATCATGGCCGGTCGACGCAGCTCCTCCTCTCGCCCCCCAGCCCTCGGCCTGGAGATTGGGAGAGATGCTCCGTCCCGCACAGCGAGCTAGTGACGCTCCAAGCCAAGGGGTTACTTCCCCCGACCTACATGGTCCCGGTTCGAGCCACCTATAATGGTGGAGAGCAAGCGGAGAGCGTCCCCAATCCCTCCAAAGGAGAGCGGGTATGCCTTGTCCCTTATTTGATAAGAGGGCTCAGATTTCCAATTCATCCGTTTCTCCGGGGGCTCCTGGAGTTCTACGGCCTCCAGCTGCACAGCCTTACGCCTTCCTCCATATTGCATATTGCGGGCTTTGTAGCCCTTTGCGAACTGTTTTTGGGTATCGAGGCTCATTTTGCGCTATGGAAGAAGCTATTCTGCCTCGTGCCCCATTCTCAGAAGGGGTCGATATATCAAGTGGGCGGAGCCGAACTATGGCGTATCGCCGGGACCGGATATCTATCCGGAACCCCAAAGAAGGCCTTCGAAGACTGGCCTTCAGAATGGTTTTATATAGAAGACGTCCCCCTGCCGGACCCTGTACGGATCAGCCTCCCTGAGTTTGATAATGCTCCTTTGAAGAAGCGCCTAAGCTGGCGTCCACGGAGCCCTCAGAAGGAGAATGACAAGGACGTCCTTTACCTGATGAACCGGATAAGGTTGTTAGCTCATTCCGGACTGACCATGATCGAGGTCATGGCCACATGCATTATTCGGGGGGTGTAGCCGCTTCAGTAGAGAGGCCACCCCATGTGGGATTTCAACGGGGAGGACGACGCCACCCGGTGCGGCCGCAAGGGGCCGGATTCGGCTGCTGCTCTAATGAAGATCTTGTCTGCTTTGTACAAGGGAGAAGAGGAGGAATTCCTCCGCATCAACCCACGGGGCAGATTTTCTATGTACAATCCTCCAAGCTGGGTAAGCGGACACTTTCGCTCGCCCATCTGTTTCATATTCCCATAATTAAGTATTAAGCCTAGCAATTTCAACGCAGGAGCTACGCCAGGCTGTAAAGGAGATAAACGGCCCTCCTCCAAAACCCGAGGACCCGGAACGGTCCTTCGACCCGGACTCCAAAGAGGACCCAGACTTATGTGTGGAGCTGATCGATGGGGTGTTTCATCAATTGAGCAAGGACAACGCCTTGGTGGCCATTACGGCCGATTATCCCGGACTACTTCCAGCCTCTCAAGTAACCGAGTCTGAAGTCCCAGCATTTCCAAAATGATCCATCCGTGCTTACTTTTGGTCACCATATACCGATGACGTTTTTGCAGGGGAAGTCCTGGAGGCGGAGGGCCGAGCCTGCGGTGGCTAGCCAACAAGGGGCATCAAGGTCCGGCAGGCTGAAAAGAAGCGCGGTCCGGATTGAGACGCCGACGCAACGGTATGGCGTGCCATTTTATTCCCAGGTTTTATTCCCTCGAGGCGTACCAACACTCATGCTCTCTTCAGGAAAAAGAGCGCTCGCCGAACTATATTCGGAGAGGTTGCCAATCGCGCCTCCACCAGCCAGGCTCCAAGGCCGGGTCCGGAAGCGGAGGCGAGCACGAGGCGTGCACCGGACGCTCCTCTGACAGAGGATGCGGACGGGCTTTCTGCCACCAATTCAGAGGTGGAGAGTGCCATGAACCATAGGCGTCGTCAGACAGTTCTTCGTGACGCTTGTTTGTCCCAAGAGGCGTTAGATGCCTTCAATACGGGAGATGCATACCTCCGTGCCGCTCAAAATGGTCTAGCTAGAGCCACAGAGCAGTATGTAAAAGCCATACGGGTGAGAAAATTTGATGGTTATATATGCCATTAGCCCCTGAGACTTGAAACAGTTAGAATAACTGATTTAAGGATCATTTGTTATGTGGGATCTTACAGAAAAGAATAGCCAACTATCCCAGGAGCTGGAAGAGTGCAAAGCCCAACTTGAGGCCGCACTAGCCACGGCAGGGGAGGCCAAGGAGACCCCCTCTGGTAATATATGTTTGAAAGATAAGTATGTTGCGAAGATCGGCATGTGTAAAATTCTGACAATAACATTGCAGATGGCGCCGGAGTGGATCCGGACAGACAACAACTCCTACGCCAGTTAAAGGCCGGTGAGAGCGTGCTTACGAGGGTGAGGCAAGAGAAGAATAAGCTCCAAGATGCCAACACCCAGCTGGGCGAGGAACTAAAGGATGTTCGTGCTCAGCTATCAGACTCCGTGAAGGAGAATCGGCGGCTTCGACGCGACAGTTTTAGTAAGTGCTTGAACGAACTTTGAAAAAAGAGTTCGGTGAGGAAGTCGATTGATAGAGTTATGTTTGTAGGTATGCTGACAGGTCGACCTACGGAGGAAATGCCCGGATCTACGGGTGACCTTCTTCCCGAGATCTCTCAACTACACAAACGAGTTCGGAAGGTGATGCAAGGCGTCGCCCAGGCCTTGTGGCCATCCGTCTCCATGCCCGAAGGCCTTGGAGAGCTTGCAGAGAAGCTCAAGGGAGCGCGGTGGTGCTTCCGATTATGGAAGATATCGGCCTATCGTCAAGGCGCTAGGGAGGCCTGGGCCATGGTGAAGACACAGTACATGAAGGTTGACCCAAACCACATGGCCGAGGTCGGAGCGGTAGGGCCCGATGGGAAGGAGATCCCTGTGAGCTTAGTGTACGACCAGGTAGAGTTGGCCGCCAAATATTCCCAACAAGACTGTAAACTAGACAGCCTGTTGGATGGTATTGAAGAGGAATATACCCAGTCAAATTGACTATGTAATTTAAGATGACATGTAAAATGCCTTCTAGCCGGATTGTAGATCATTTGTCATGGCAGACCTTTTCGCTTCAACCTCGGGACCCGAGAGTCCGAAGTGTGTCTGAATACCCTCACAGTTATGTAAGAACCAGGGCATGCATGGAGACTAGGCGTAGGGGTCATTAGTGCTTGAACAGACAAGTGCCCAACTAGTGATGTTATATTACATGGTTAGTAAGAAACATCTTCCAGGGAGAATAGTTCCGTTAGGGGTTCCTTTCCCTGGGAGGCATGCCCTAAAGTGCATGTCCGGACTGCAAAAAAAGTAGAAAAACATCTGGGGGCAGGTAAATAAACGAGTGAGAAATCATCTTTTAGTTCACCGACCGAATATTCCCTTAAGAATGCTAGCTTTCGGCTTCACCCAGTCTGAGGTACACATCTGGCTGACCCGGCAGTAACAATCGCATAGGTGCTCCCTTTACCACCTAGCCGAACAATCGGGAACGTAGGGGTAAGCACAGGAGCCAGGCAACCCAGGTTGGCCAAAACCTAAGTCATATCAATGCATATAATGGTGAATAAAAGGTACATGCGGAAGTGTGACACATGTGTTGGGCATGAGGCCCGTATAAACAACATTCTGTTAAAGAAGCCCCCAGGTATAATGAGCACGGATAGCACGTCAATTGTTTGCGAACAAGGCACAAATGAGCCCTCAAAGGCTGTAAGAGAAAAGGAGGGAGAAGGAGAGAAATATAAGACAGTTAATATGTAAAAAATAGGCAAAGGAAGGAGACGAACACAGAGTCCGGCGCTAGGCGTAGAATCTTCGTAGACAGGCTGAGTTCCATTGGTTCGGATCGAGTCTGTTATCCAATGCATCTCGCAGACGATACACTCCACCAGTCAGGACTTGGTCAATTATGAAGGGACCTTCCCATTTGGGCTTGAGTTTGTCATTTTTCTTGTTCGGCAGGCGTAGAACTAATTCGCCAACATTGTAAGTTTTGGCCCGTACTTCTCTGCTTTGATATCTTCGAGCCTGTTGTTGATAGAATGTGGAACGGGCTTTTGCCACGTCGCGCTCCTCCTCCAAGGCGTCCAAACTGTCCTGCCGATCGAGTTCGGCTTCTCTTTCTTCGTACATGCGCACGCGAGGTGAGTCATGAATTATGTCGCAGGGCAGAACTGCCTCTGTGCCGTATATGATAAAGAATGGTGTGAATTCGGTAGTGCGATTCGGCGTGGTCTGCAGCCCCCTGAGTACGGAGTCGAGCTCCTCTACCAAGTGCGTATTAGATTCCTTGAGGGATCGCACTAACCTGAGTTTGATGCCGCTCATGATTAGACCATTTGCTCGCTCGACTTGACCGTTAGTTTGTGGGTGATAGACTGAAGCGTAGTCGAGCTTGATGCCCATGTTTTTGCACCAGAGTTTGACCTCGTCGGCCGTAAAGTTCATGCCGTTATCAGTGATGATGCTGTGGGGGACGCCGTAACGGTGTATGACCCCTGATATGAAGTCTATCACTGGTCCGGATTCGGCCGTCTTAACAGGCTTGGCCTCTATCCATTTAGTGAATTTGTCCACCATGACCAGTAAGTATTTTTGCTTGTGGGTTCCCCCTTTAAGGGGTCCAACAATGTCAATCCCCCAGACCGCAAAGGGCCAGGTGATGGGTATAGTTTGGCTTTGGTTGGCAAAGAGTTGGCAACCGACGCATCGTTGGACTAAATCCTGAGCATCTGCCCGGGCCGTCGGCCAATAGAATCCTATACAGAAGGCCTTGCTTACAAGGGCCCGGGCTGCGGCGTGGTGCCCGCCGAGTCCGGCATGAATTTCAGCCAGGAGATTTCGCCCTTCCTCTTCAAAGATACACCTTTGAAGGACTCCGGTGGTGCTTTTCTTATAAAGCTCTCCCTCATGGACTTTATAGGCTTTAGATCGCCGCACTATGCAGCGTGCCTCATTTTGGTCCTCTGGGAGTTCCTGCCTGGTCAGGTAGGCTAGGAATGGTTTTGTCCACGGGGCAATGACTGCCATTATTTCGTGGGCTGAGGATGTTCCTTCGTTGGCCAAGCCTCCCGCTGTGTCAGAATGTTCGGTGTCGGGCAGTGCGGTTGGATCCGGGCTGTTATTTCCGGATTCCCCTTCCCATGATACAGATGGCTTGAATAGCCTTTCCAAGAAAATTTTGGGGGGGGACTACATTGCGCTTTGCGCCGATGCGAGCCAAGACGTCTGCTGCCTGATTGTTTTCCCGGGCTATATGGTGAAATTCGAGCCCTTCGAACCCAGCTGACATTTTTAGGACGGCGTTGCGATAAGCTGCCATTTTCGGATCCTTGGCATCAAAGTCTCCATTTATTTGGGATATCACAAGGTTCGAATCCCCACGCACCTCTAGGCGTTGAATGCCCATGGAGACTGCCGTCCGGAGACCGTGTAGAAGGGCCTCGTATTCGGGTGCGTTATTGGAGTCTGTATACATTATCTGGAGTATGTATTGAACTGTATCTCCTGTTGGGGACGTCAAAACGACGCCAGCCCCCAGACCAGCTAACATTTTGGAGCCGTCAAAATGCATGACCCAATTGGAATATGTGCCGTACTCTTTAGGGAGTTCGGCTTCAGTCCATTCGGAGACAAAGTCGGCCAAAACTTGCGACTTGATAGCTCGCCGTGGCTTGTAGGTTATGTCGAACGGGAGGAGCTCAATGGCCCATTTGACAATCCGGCCCGTCGCGTCGCGGTTGTTTATAATGTCGTTAAGAGGTACTTCGGAGGCTACTGTTATTGAACACTCTTGAAAGTAGTGTCGCAGCTTCCGGGATGCCATAAACACCGCGTACGCTATCTTTTGATAATGCGGGTACCTTGACTTGCATGGAGTGAGGACAGTGGACACGTAGTAAACTGGTTTTTGAAGGGGGAATTTGTGTCCGTCCGTTTCTCGTTCGACGACGAGCACTGCGCTTACAACTTGATGAGTTGCCGCAATGCATAATAGCATTGGTTCGCCGATGTTAGGTGCGGCCAGGACCGGGTTTGTTGCCAATATGTCTTTTATTTCTTTGAGTCCGGTCGTGGCGGCATCCGTCCACTCGAAGTGTTCGGTGCGCCGGAGGAGGCGATAAAGGGGTAATGCCTTTTCTCCCAAGTGGGAGATAAAGCGGCTTAGAGCCGCCACGCATCCTGTCAATTTTTGTATTTGTTTAAGGTCTTTTGGAATATCCAATTGTGACAGAGCTCGAACCTTGGCTGGGTTTGCTTCAATTCCTCTACCGGATACAATGAAGCCCAAGAGCTTTCCGGCTGGTACGCCAAAAACGCATTTTTCCGGGTTAAGCTTGATGTCGTATGTCTGGAGGTTATCAAATGTGAGCCTCAAGTCGTCTACTAGAGTTTCGACATGCTTGGTTTTGACGACCACGTCATCTACGTATGCCTCCACTGTTTTCCCGATCTAGTTTGCCAGACATGTCTGAATCAGGCGCTAATATGTTGCGCCGGCCTTTTTGAGCCCGAAGGGCATTGTGTTGAAGCAGAATGTGCCGTATGGGGTGACGAATGCCATTGCGGCTTGGTCTGGCTCTGCCATCTTAATTTGATGGTAGCCAGAGTATGCGTCGAGGAAACACAATGAAACATGTCCTGCGGTGGCGTCGATAATTTGATCGACGCGGGGGAGGGGGAAGGGATCATTTGGGCAAGCCTTGTTGAGGTCCTTGAAATCGATGCATAGGCGCCAGGATTTGTCCTTCTTTGGTACCATCACCAGGTTCGCTAGCCAGTCCGGATGTTTTATGTCTTTGATGAATCCGGCCTCTAGTAGCTTGGCTAGCTCCTCTCCCATGGCTTGTCTCTTGGGTTCGGAGAAACGCCGAAGAGCCTGCTTGACAGGCTTGAATCCTTTTAGGATGTTTAGGCTATGCTCGGCCAGCCTGTGTGGGATTCCTAGCATGTCTGAAGGGTGCCAGGCAAAAATGTCCCAATTTTCACGTAGGAATTCTCGTAGTGCAATGTCCACATCAGGGTTTAATTGCGCCCCAATGGAGGCCGTTTTTGTAGGGTCCGTTGGGTGGACTTGGAATTTGACTATTTCGTCCGCCGGTTTAAAGGAGGTGGACTTGGATCTTTTATCGAGTATCACGTCATCCCTGTTCACCGTGGAGCGCAGCGCAATCAGTTCTTCGGCCGCTAGGGCTTCGGAAAGTGCCTCAAGGGCTAGTGCGACTGTCTTGTTTTCGGCGCGGAGTACTATGTCCGGGTCACTAGCAAGAGTGATGATTCCGTTGGGTCCGGGCATTTTGAGCTTCATGTACCCGTAATGGGGTATTTCTTGAAAAATTGTGAATGCTTCTCGCCCTAATAGAGCGTGGTATCCGCTGCTGAACGGGGCCACTTGAAACGTGACCTCCTCGGATCTGTAATTATCCTCGTGCTGAACACCACATCCAGTGTGATTTTTCCTGTACAGCATGCTTCCCGACTGGGGATTATTCCTCTAAAGGTTGTGTTGCTTCGCTCAATGCGGCTTCAATCTATTTCCATTTTTCGAAGGGTTTCCTCATAAAGGAGGTTCAATCTGCTGCCACCGTCCATGAGTACCTTGGTAAGTCGAAAGCCGTCCACTATTGGACTGGGGACCAATGCGGCTGGTGCTCGGGCTGTTCGGAATTTAGGTTCATCACTAGCATTAAAGGTAATAGCCGTGTCACTCCATGGGTTTATTGTTTCTACTTGGTAGACTTCGGCAAGGCTGCGGAGTGTTCGTTTCCGCATATTATTTGATGCGAAAGTCTCGAAGACTGTTAATACCGTACTGGTATCCCTGGGGTGGTGCTCTATGAATTCTGGAGTTAGAAGCTCCTCGCCACTTCTGGCCACCTGCTGGAGTATCCAACATGCTCTAAGGCTATGAGTTGGTGTGGCGCCCTCTGTACTATGAATTTTACAGGGTCCATTGAGCCCTCCCTCTAGTACGGTTCCATGCCCTATAGAGGGTTTTTGCTTTTTGGTTTTTAACCCAGGTGCCTGGCGATAATGCACCGTTTTTTATTTTGGACTTTGGATGTATTCAGGGCCGGATTGTCCCAAAATTTTATTTCGGTTTTCCATGCGCTTTCCATCGCACAGTACTTTTGTACTATGGATGCCAAGTCGGTGAAGCGTGTAATTTTACGGCGACTTATGGTGTTGAGGATTCCCTTGTCCATGCAATTATTGCAGAAGAATGAAATTGCATCCTCCTCGCGGCAGTCCTCTATCTCATTCATAACCAGGAGGAATCTAGCCCAATAATGATGTACTGTTTCTGCGGGCTCTTGCCGAATTTGGGATAAATCCCTTATATTTGGGTGGGCGGGTGGAACTAAATCCAGAACCTCGCCCAATCTGAGACTCAGGGGCCAAGGAGTTTCAGAACTCGGAAGCTTGTGTTCTTGGATATCGTCCAATGAATCTAGCCCACTGCCTGACTTTAGGTTCAGGGCTTGAGTGACGTCCTCCCCTCCGCGGGTATCCGGCCTGGAGGGATCGGGAATCCGGACATAACTAGTCCTTAAGATAGATGAAGGCTTGCCGCATTGTTCCTCCACCACTGCAACATGGTGGGTGACCAGGGGAGAGTTAATCTCTCTCAGATCGGGTTTAAGCCCAATTTGATCGTAGTCTGTAGTGACTCCCAGGGCGGCGATGTGATCCAAGAGCTCGTTTAGGGAAGAGAGCTCCATCGGATCTAGCTGCTCGACGAGTTCTGAGTTGACGTGAAGATTGCTTTCGATGACCCGAGAAGTCATCGTCGGCGCGGCTGCCGAACAGGAGGTCATAAGAAAACCGCCTAGCCAGAGAGTTTGGCTGACAGCCAAAGCTCCTTTAGAAACAGTGCCGTCTTTAAAGACGGAATGAGGCATCCTTCCTGATGGCGATGGCACAGCGGAACTCTCAATGGAAGCACCAATGTCGGTGTCAAAACCGGTGGATCTCGGGTAGGGGGTCCCGAATTGTGCGTCTAGGCGGATGGTAACAGGAGACAAGGGACACGATGTTTATACCCAAGTTCGGGCCCTCTCCATGGAGGTAAAACCCTACTCCTACTTGATTAATATTGATGATATGGGTAGTACAAGAGTAGATCTACCACGAGATCAGAGAGGCTAAACCCTAGAAGCTAGCCTATGGTATGATTGTTGTTCGTCCTACAGACTAAAACCCTCTGGTTTATATAGACACCGGGGAGGGCTAGGGTTACATAGAGTCGGTTACAATGGGAGGAGATCTACATATCCGTATCGCCAAGCTTGCCTTCCACGCCAAGGAAAGTCCCATCCGGACACGGGACGAAGTCTTCAATCTTGTATCTTCATACTCCAGGAGTCCGACCAAAGGTTATAGTCCGGTCATCCAGACACCCCCTAATCCGGGAATCCCTCAATCTCCATCATCACTGGCTTGTCACCTTGATCTCCATCATAGCGTCGTGATCATCTCGCCAACTATTGCTTCTACAACTATTGCTAACTCATAGCATAAAGTAAAGCAATTACATGGCGTATGCATTTCGTAAAATAAAGAGACAACCATACAGCTCCCGCCGGTTGCTAGATATCTTATAAAACATGATCATCTCATACAATAATGTATATCTCATCATGTCTTGACCATATCACATAACAGCATACCCTGCAAAAACAAGTTAGACGTCCTCTACTTTGTTGTTGCAAGTTTTACATGGCTGCTATGGGCTTCTAGCAAGAACCGCTCTTACCTATGCATAAAACCACAATGGTGTTTCATCAAGTTTGCACTTTTAACCTTCTTCAAGGACCGACCATAGTCAAATTCGATCAACTAAAGTAGGAGAAACAGACACCTGCGAGCCACCTTTATGCAAAATTAGTTGCATGTCTGTCGGTGGAACCGATCTCATGCACGTGTACATGTAAGGTTGGTCGGGCCGCTTCATCCCGCAATACCGCTGAATCACAATAAGACTGTCGGATTTCAGGATCCGGCAACCCATGAAACGTTCAAACTCTGGGGTGCGTGCGGAGATCTCAACCTGCCCAGCCTGCCCACTCGTGATCTCACCAAGCCTAGCGTGTCGAGCTCAAATAGACACAAAGATACATAGATTTTATGCTGGTCCAGGCCACCATTATGGTGTAATACCCTACTCCAGTGTGTTTGGTGGATTGCCTCGAGGGGCTATGGATGAACAAGTACAAGGGATGAATAAGCCTCCGGAGGAGAGGTGTTCTTGAGCTGGTGCGGTGCTCTACTTATGCTGGTTCTCTCTTGGATCCGTCCTCTGGGTCCCCTTTCTATGGTGGTGGCTAGTCCTACTTATAGTGGCCTTGGTCCTCTTCCCAAATATGAGCGGGAAGGGATTCCACAACGGCGGGATTTGAAAGGGGACAAGCAGTATCTATCCTGACAAAAGTGGTCTTCGCCTGCAAAAAGCGTCTGGTTGTGACGCTGCGGTGGGCTCGCTGATGACCTCTGTCCTGCCGTCCTGGCGGTCTTGATCTCGTTGCACTGAAATGGTAACCTTTGGCTGATTGCTCAGGACTCCGCGCCTGTGGCTTGACTCCCTTGCACCAAAGAGAAAACATGCGCTCTGCGCCCGCCTGGCGCCCGCTGGCACCCGTCTGGCCTTGGTCGTCATGGCTCTCATCAACTGAGCCTCGTGAGGTATCTTGCATAGAACTCTCTGCCCCTAAGGAGGCTGCTTCCTTCGCGGGTCTTGGCGTCGTCCGCCTCGCAAGGCTTGGCCCCTCGCAAGGGTCTTGTAGTGTTGGTGCTGAAGTTGGGCCATACCAGGGCGTTGATGGAGCCATGTGGTGGGTTGCAGGCAGACATGGCTCGATAGCCCCATATCCAGGACACCGACAGTAGCCCCCGGGCCCAAGGCACGCTCAGACTTGGCTTCCGGGAGAAGCCAAGGGGCAAGTGCGGAGTGCCGCGGGCCCCAACTGCCTGCGGCCTTGATGACGTGTGGCGATTGATGGGACGTGGGCGACTCCGCTTCCCCATGCTGCCTCGACAACTGCTTGGCTTGACAACTGCATGCTGCATGCAGGGCAGATCATCATTACTAGAAATTGTGGGAGGCCAACGATTTACCTTCTCCTGGCTAAAAGTATGCGAGCGGGTGGAACCCCTGCTCATCTTTCCCTTGTCCTGCTCCCGTCTGCTCTGCTTTTCCTCCGTCTTGCCTTCATGGCGCCAATCAGAAGGCATTCCATGACCGAGAAGGGGAAGGACCCCAAGGAGGGGCCTGATTCCCTTCCACCGAAGAAACGGCTCCGCATCCCCTACGACGCCAGCGCGAGGCAAGAGGTGACCAGGCCCTGGCAGTCGAGGCCTCCGCCTGGCTTCCCCCTCCCCGTATACGCCCATGCTTAAGGTGAGGGAGTGCGCCATCGGGCGTCGTCCGACGATGGTGGTAGGGCCTCCATTGCCCTGCCGTCCGCACCACGGACCCATGCCGAGGATCGTGGTGTGGGCGGCAATGCCACCCGACTCCTCGATCCGACTCCCGCGGTTCTTCGCCGGCGAGCTGCCTCCGAGGGGACCGGCCAAGTTGTGGCTGTAGCATGCTGGATGACGCAACCCAGTGACCAGAGCTGAAGTAGAGGTGGTGCCACCTGGAGACGTCTTCATGACTCGAGGATGGGGCGAGGTCGCCCGAGCTTGCCGCGCAGAGGGAGCTCTGGCGATTCACTTCGAGTATGAGGACGTGTCCACCTTGTTCTTCAAGGTCTTCAACGAGGAGGGCAAGCGGCTGGAGCGCTGCCCCGGAGGAGACGGCTCGGGGGACGCCGCAGCGGGTGCTGGACCGGCTGCCGTCCCCTTTAGCGCCTCGTCCAGCAGCAGTGACGATTCCTGGGAATCGAGCGACTCTCCTGAGCCCAGTGATTCTCCGAAGTCGAGCGACGATAGCTACGTGCCTCCAAGCTCCCGCCGAGGCCACAACGCAGCTGCGGCTGCCGCCTGGCGTCGTCGGCGACACCATAGGGCCCTGTAGTTACTTCTCCTGCGCAAGACAAAAATCAACCCCCGCGGGGCTTGTAAGGATTGGAATGGACTTAATAGCAATGCTATTTCTTTTGGTTTTATGATGGACTCGTGTATTCCAGTTCAGCTAGGTTCCTCCCTTTTCCTTTCCCTAGGCAGCGTGGCACTCTACGCTGGCAGGACCTAGTCCCCAGGCAGGCTTCAGCCGTCGCTAGTATTCCAGGTCTGATGCCCTGGTCAAGGCTATGAGGTGAGCGACTCGAGGTCCGGTAAGAGCTCATGAGACACGATGCTCACAAGGTACCCTTTGGCGTGCAAGCAACTGCGTAGAAAATGCCCAAGTGGAACTATGAAGTGAGGCATGTGAGGGGAGAAACTAGTGCTATAGCGAGCCGAGGCTTATCTTTTTGGATGCCCGAACCCATTAGGGAGTCGATGCTTGCTTCTGCACTTGTGGTGCCGTTGGATTCGGCCTACGGCGGCCACCTTCCTGTCTTGCTAGTCATGGTGCTCTACGTGCTCGGGTCCCGGCCCTCGAGCGAGATCAGCCGCCGCTGGTATGCCAGGTCGCGATGCCGTGGTCAAGGCCAGGGGGTGAGGGCTGGAGAGCCAGTAGGATCTCCCAAGGCACGATGCTAGGGAGGACCCCCTTTAATGCGCAAGCGACTCGCAAGGCCAGATGGTGGTTGCTCAAGGCGGCCCGTGGCCCATCGCCAGGTGGACCTGTAGATTGGGTGACAAAGAAGGCCGAGAGCCACCGGGGCGTGAGACAGAGGCACCGAGGACCCTGCGAGGTGGCATACGCGAGGCGGGCCGTGAACCAGAGCTCAATCTCCGGGTTTTCAGTGTTAGGGACGGACCCAAGCACAAGTGTTGTGCCGTTGTGGGTGTTGTGAGGTGATGCGGAAATGGCTTTAGTCGGCACATATGTGATTATGAAGTGACAACCATAGACAAGCTCATAGAAACGATTAGATAATCCTGATGAATGCAAAGTAATACGTGCCATAGGGACAGACACACACGGCCTGGGGATAATACAGCCCGAGGGGTGCCCCCGACTGAACGAACTGGAGAGATATCACCTGGTACCATCGCTGAAGAGTTGTTGAAGTAGCCAAAAACGGGTTCCACTGAAGCCGTTCCTCATGAGTCGCTCTGGCACTGAGCCTCGGGAGACTCGGGGGACTAAGAGGCTCATGAAGGTGCTCCTCCATCTCTGGCAAGAGCGCCTGGTGCCTGGTGAGGGAGTCCTGGATAAGGGGGTATCCGGACAGCCGGACTATATGCTTTGGCCGGACTGTTGGACTATGAAGATACAAGATTGAAGACTTCTTCCCGTGTCCGGATGGGACTCTCCTTTGCATGGAAGGCAAGCTTAGCGATCCGGATGATAGATATCCCTCTCTGTAACCGACTCTATGTAATCCTAGCCTCCTCCGGTGTCTATATAAACTGGAGGGTTTTAGTCCGTAGGACAACACAATCATAATCATAGGATAGCTCCTAGGGTTTAGCCTCTACGATCTCGTGGTAGATCAACTCTTGTAATACTCATATCATCAAGATCAATCAAGCAGGAAGTAGGGTATTACCTCCATCGAGAGGGCCCGAACCTGGGTAAACATCGTGTCCCCAGTCTCCTGTTACCATTAGGCTTAGACGCACAGTTCAGGACCCCCTACCCGAGATCCGCTGGTTTTGACACCGACATTGGTGCTTTCATTGAGAGTTCCTCTGTGTCGTCTCTATAAGGCTTGATGGCTCCCCCAACCTTCAACGACGCCGTCCTGGGTGAGACTTTTCTCCCCGGACTGATTTTTGTGTTCGACGGCTTTGCAGTGTGGGCCAACTCGCTTGGTCGTCTGGAGTAGATCGACAGCTACGCCCCTGGCCATCAGGGCAGGTTTGCAAACCCAAACTACACCGCCGACATCCATGGAGACTTGATCTTCAATGGATTCGGTCCCGCGTCAGGAGCATCGAACGATCACGGCGTGCATGACTTAGATCTGCCATCGGACAATATTCGGAATATCGCGCCTGCTACGGCTCCGGACTTTGATCCGGAGCAGATCGTACCTTCTGAGGACGGGTGGATGGACCCCACCCCGGAGGCCGCACACTCATCGGCGTTGAAGCCAAACATAGACTCCTCTCCTAAGGAAATCTGTATCTCCAGACCCCCGGACTTGTCTCCGGCCGTAGGTTTCGGACCGCGCGCACCCAGGCCTATCGAGCCCAATTGGGCCCCAGTAATGGAGTTCACCGCCGTGGATATCATGCAGCACTCCCCTTTTGGCGATGTGCTAAATTCATTAAGGTCTCTCTCTTTGTTAGAAGACTCTTGGCCGAACTATGTCCGGCCCGAGTGGGGTATGGACGAGGAAGAAAATCGCTTCCCACCCACCACCCACTTCATAGCCACTGTCGATGACCTAACAGACATGCCTGATTTCGACTCTGATGACATCGACAGTATGGACGTCGATATAGGGGACAATCTGGAACCACCGCCCATGGGGCGCTGGACCGCCACTTCATTATATGACATCTACATGGTGGATACACCTAAGGAGGACAATGGTGACAAAAAGGACACAACGGAGGATAAACCCCCTGGAAAAAAGCAAAAACGACGGCGCAGGGGCCGCACTAAGTCCAGTCATAGTAAAAATAGCGATAACAACGCAAAAAAGGATAACACTCCGGTTGACTATGAAGGCAACAACAACCATGGGGACCCAGCGATGGAGCAGGATAAGCCAGGTCACACCGAACACAGCCCGGAGCAGACGCTCGACAACAACCACCCCGAGGGCCGAACTCAGCAAACTGCCTCCAGAGAGGAGGACAGTCCGGTTGACGATGCATTCATCATCCCGGAATGACGCTTGGAACAAGATAACCTCCGCAGAAGGCATATGGCCACGTTAAGGAGCCTCAAGAAGTAGAAGCAAAGGCTTAAAGCCGCGCAGGATACGCTCAACTGAAGATGGAGTAAGGTGCTAGACACTGAAGGAAAATATGGCGACAATCGCCACACAAAGAGCTACCCAAAACGCAAGCTTCTGCCTGAATTTGACGATGAGGCTGCAGAGCCCATTCCGCCTAAAAACAATACGACCAATAGGCCGGACAAACCACTTCATGGCTATAATAGAGCAGTCACTGATGCCGCACACGATTTACGCGAGCTCCTGTACAAAAAGGCTGGTGCGACCAGATCCGTCTATGGATCTAGAGGGCGCGCTCAGGCACAAGATTATGGTCACCAAAATGATCATACTGATCAAATACCAGTCCGGAATCAAACCCGGATACAACAACCATCAGCACGCCCTAACATATCCAGGTACAGAGGGGCTGCACACCCCCTGTGTTTCACCGACGAGGTGCCGGATCACGAATTTCCACAGGGATTCAAACCCGTGAACATAGAGGCATACGATGGAACGACAGACCCTAGGGTCTGGATTGAGGATTTTATCCTTCACATACACGTGGCTCGAGGGGACGATCTCCACGCCATCAAATACCTCACCCTCAAGTTGAAAGGGTCAGCTCGGCACTGGTTGAAAAGCCTCCCCGAAAATTCAGTTGGAAGTTGGGAGGAACTTGAGGATGCTTTCAGGGCCAATTTTCAAGGGACCTATGTTCGACCTCCGGATGCAGACAATTTAAGTCACATAATAGAACAGCCCAGAGAGTCAGCCCGTAAGCTTTGGAACAATTTTCTCACTAAGAAGAATCAAATCGTCGAATGTGCGGATGTTGAAGCCTTAGCGGCCTTCAAGTATAGTATCCGGGACGAGTGGCTTGCCAGACACCTCGGACAAGAAAAGCCAAGGACGATGGCGGCCTTAACAAGCCTTATGACCCGCTTTTGTGCGGGCGAGGACAACTGGTTGGCCCATAGAGGCACCAGCGACCCAGGCACATCCGAAATTTGAGATGGCAATGGGAAGCCACGACGCAACAAGAATAAGCGTCGGAGCAACGAAGATAGTCGGGACAACACGGCGGTCAACGCCGGATTAAGGGGCTCGCGACCCGATCAGAGAAAGAGGCCATTTAAAGGCAGCAAAGAAGGACCATCCGGCCTAAATGAAGTCCTGGAGAGATTGTGCCAAATCCATGGCACCCCGGAAAAACCTGCAAATCATACTCGTAGAGAATGTTGGGTCTTCAAGCAGGCCGGCAAGTTAAATGCCGAACACAAGGGAAGGGAAACACCAAGCGAAGACGAGGATGAGCCTCGCCACCCTAACACTGGGGGTCAGAAAAAATTCCCACCATAAGTTAAAACAGTAAACATGGTCCACGCAACCCACTTGGAGTTCGTTGCCCCCGGGACCAACCCCTGGGAGGCCTGCCCAATCACTTTTGATCACATGGACCACCCGTCCAGTATCCGGCATGGAGAATCGGCTGCCTTGGTGCTCGACCCAATAATTGATGGATACCATCTCACTCAAGTCCTAATGGACGCCGGCAGTAGTATTAATCTGATATATCAGGACACTGTCCGCAAGATGGGGATAGACCCATCCAGAATAAGCCAGAGTAACACCACCTTTAACGGAGTGATACCAGGCGTTGAGGCCCGCTGCCGGGGCTCCCTCGTATTAGAAGTGACATTCGGTTCTCCTGGCAACTTCAGAAGCGAGGAATTACTCTTCGATATTGCTCCCTTCAGCAACGGTTATCATGCATTACTCGGAAGAACGACCTATGCTTGCTTTAACACAATACCGAACTACGCCTTCCTTAAACTTAAGATGCGCGATCCACATTGTCGTGGTCCTAAGACTGACAGTAGAAAGGGGGGTAGGTATGGAGAGGCAAGATCTCAACTATGGTGAAGGTGTACACACAAGATTTACGAGTTCATGCCCTTCATAGTGGAAGTAACAGCCCTATGTCTTGGTGCCCGGAGGCGGTCGATTGGATTATGAGTGTGATATTACAGGGGGTGCCAACCCTTGTGCTAGAGGAGGAGGGTGGCTTATATAGAGTGCGCCAGGACCCTCGCCCACCTCCATTACACGGGACTTAATGTACATAAAGTACGAGCGTTACTGGAAACATCGGCCTTAAGTGCTATTAATGATCTTAAAGACTATGGAGTGAATCCCTGACTGTTACAGTGTTGAGTGACTCCTGGTCTTCGGTATGGTCGAGTGACTCTCCATATGGTCGAGTGACGGTAGGGAGGAAAACCTCCGAGTGATGTATACGTCGAGTGGATTGCACTCGACGTGTACAACCGGGGTTCTCCTGTTGTCTCTTGGTCTTTTTATCTTCCAGGGTAGTGACCTTGGGTAGGACGTATAGGTCAGGCCTATGACCCTACCCCAGGTCTGTATCCTCGTCAGTAGCCCCCGAATGGATTAAGGTGCGAGTGGATAGTAGGTCGAAGTTGAACCTGCTCCGAGCTTCGTGCCTTCGCGAGTGTTTCCTGCAAGACCGAACGCCCGCGTTGGTACTTCAGCGTCGACTCAATCACCTTGATCCATTCAGAGAGTTGTCGACTGAACTGGTGACCTCACGCGTCGAGCGCTGTAACAGAGCACAAGATCTTGGGCGCGATTGTCTGCGTTGAATCCCGCATTTCATGGGATATGAAATTTCAGGGAAGCGCGCGGGCCGAAGAGCGTCGAAATGGGCGGTCCGGATAAGTAGCAATGCCTCGACCGTGCTGCCTTTCTTGCCACGTACGCTGCACGCAACTATTGCGGGATTTGACAGGATTGCCCGGTCCCATGCGTCCGTCACTCGGAAGTGACCCTTTATAAGGTGACGGGGCCGAGGTGCTTGCACTGTGCACGCCAGCTCCTCCTTCTTTATCCTCCGCCTCTCCACCGCGTCCAGCGCCTCCGCTCTCGACGCCGCTGCTCCTCCGCCATGGTGAAGGACAAGACGGCAGCGCTAGAGCGCACCAAGAAGGCGACGGGGGCGGCGAAGGGCAAGAAGCAGAGCGGCGGATCGGCGTCGCGCGCGGGGCTGCCGCCGGGCTGGATCCAAGGCGATTGGATCTGGTCTTCGGTCCGGTAGGAGGATCTGGCCGAACTGGAGGAGTCCGGGCTGATTGCCAAGGGAGCGGCAAGGCTGCCGAAGGGGGAGACGGAACCACAACCTCGACCGGGTGAGTGCGTTCTGCTTGCCACTCACGTCGACCGGGGTTTCTCGCTCCCTCCGCACCCTTTCTTCCGGGGATTTTTGAACTTCTTCGGTGCTCAGCTCCACCACTTTTCTCCAAGCACCATCACGTACCTAGCTGCCTTTGTATCAATGTGCGAGAACTTCTTAGGGTGTTGACCCCACTGGGGTCTCTTCAAACACATCTTCACCATTCGTCCTTAGTCGGTAAAAAAGGCGAAGTTGAGTGACTCGAAAACCCACGTCATCCAGATGTGCGGGGGTTTAGGTATCCAAAAGAGGACTAGGAGTGCTTTCCCCGCTGTGACTCTTCCTGAATCCGTTAGGGGTTGGCAGTCATCCTGGTTCCACTGTCAAGACGTCGTGGTTCCAGGTCAGTCGACCGGTCTTCCTCCCTTCTCGTTCGACCATGTTCAGACTCCTGCTCCACTGAAAGTAACCACTGCTGAGACTATGGAGACAAGGATGTTGGTGGACCGAGTGGTCCATCTCATCAATGACGGTGTTACCGGCCTGGACTTGTTGGAAGTGTTCCTCAGTCGGTGCATCCAGCCTCTCCAGGCTCGCGATCACCCAATTTGGTTGTATTCCGGACCGGACAACACCGCTCGGGTCCATCTAGAAGAAGTGTCGCCCGAAACCGTAGCTTTGTGGCTGAAGGGCATCACAGGGAACCAAGATAACCCTACAGGATCCAGGCGAGTCGCCCCTTTCGGTGGCGACAACCCGCCCGACAAGGTACACTCTTTGTTCCAACTGTTTCTCGCACGCGTTCCGACTGTACTTGATGTTGGCTAACTCTTGCTCGATCGGTTTGCTTTGCAGGTATTCACTGAGATGCATTCAATGCCCAACGGTGAACAGGCTTTGGTGCAGGACCAGGAGGGGGAGGACAGTGCTGAGGAGAGTGGTGAGTGGGAGTCTCCGGGAGAAGAGGAGGAGGAGGAGGAGAGCGAGGAGTCGGACGAGGAGCAAGAGGTCGACTCGCCGCCACATTCTGAACGTCGATCCAAACAACAGCATTATCCGTCTAGCGTGCGTGGGAAAAGCGTGGCTCCGAGCACCGCTACTCAGAAGCGCACTCGGACGTCGACTCGGGAGCCGACGGAGAAGGTGGCCAAGCAGCCAAAAGTCGCTCCTCCCAAGGCTCGGAAGACATTGCCACGGATCAAGATGGACGTCCCTGTTGCTTCGGGGTGAGTATCTTGTTTACGTTTCCATAGGTCAACTGAAGATTTTCTTGTTCTGACCAACCAATTCATGTGTCTTTCCAGTCCCACCTCTGCTGCCACTGACATGGACATTGACAAGGCGCCAGGAGATGACGAGGCCACCTCACGAGTCGGTAAGTCTGATCGACCAAGCCTCATTGAGTTGAGTAGATCGTCAATCGGCAGAATTTCTGACATTTCTCTCTTTTTGTAGTTCTGCAAGAAGTTGTTGTGCTCCCTGACGACGAAGAAGAGGTACCTCTACAGGAGAGGAGGAAGAAGGGTGGAAGCTCTGGTAGGAGGAGGCTTGAAGTTCAGGTCCCTCAGTCGACACTGGTGCTCGAGGCGGTGGTCGAACGCTCCGGATAGCCTGTTTGGACCAACGTTAAGTTCACCAGCCCGCTGACGACTGATTGTCCGGCGGGCTCGACTACTCCGACTCCTGCTGCTCTAGTGCAACTTCACGCCTCTGACTCGGCGACTGCTCAAGCTGCTCTACAACCATCACTTTTTGCTGTGTATCAGGCTCCGAATGACTCGCCGAGTGGAGCCAGGGAAGCTCTTCGCCAGGTGAACCTTGTCATGGAGCAGGTGAAGGTGGTGCACGAGGCTAGCCAGCTGGCCTACAACGCCAGTACTGCCCTTCAAGCCAATGTTCAGGTCAGCAAGACTCCGACTGACTTTTCGAATATTGTCTTATATCTGATCACCCACTAGGGTGTTTTGTTGCTTAGAGCCTGGAAAATTTTCCATTCCACTCGACTTGAGTTGAATCTTAATAGACTTTCTGAACTAGTGGGGGCATGCGGAGTGCACCCACTAGGTGTAGTCCCCGAGACCACGGTCGACTGCTGGCAGTCGACTGAGGTCTTAGAATGTACCTTTTTTTTGAACTCATGTTGGGCAGACCCTGCTGAGTATTGATCTGAACCAGTGGGGGCACACTAAGTGCACCCACTAAGTGTAGTCCCTGAGACTACTTGTTGGATATTTGATTCGACAGTAGTCTTAGAGTAGCTTTTCTCCGTCAATGCCATTTATGTCTGTCGACTGACATGTCACTTTTGCTGACTGTAGAGGTCTTGTGATCTTGGAGCTCGTCTTTCGGAGTTAAAGAAGAAGCATATCAGCGTTCAACTTGACCTTGAACTTGCCAAGAAGAATCTCAAGACTGCTCAAGAAGAGACGGCTATCATGGGAGGTAATCATTCGACCGTCTGCTTAGTAGACTTTCCACTGCTTTTCATTCAGTCTCTTAGAACCGAGTGACTTCACATAAGCAGATGTGCGTAGTGAAAACCGCCAACTTCAAGCTCGTCTGAAGAGTGTTGTTTCTTTAGAGAAAATGAAGGAGGCGTTGGAGAAGAAGGACCTGGACCTTGCTGCTGCTCAAAAAGAAGCTCGTGATAAGACGATGCTTGTGGACCAGAAGCTGGCTTCAGTCGGCAAGTTGGAGGACGAGAATACGAAGTTGAAGATGGTCGTCTTGGACGCCAATCGGGAAGTCGAGCAACTGAGGAAGGACAAGCAGAACCTGATCACTAAAGTCGATGGTCTCAGGGCTAAGACGGGCAAGCTAGAGTCCCATTTGGAACAACTTGCAGCGAAGCTTGTCTTGAAGCTTGAAGGTATGACTGTTCAGTTAGATAACTGTCCTCGACTAAAATTTGCAATACCATCAACTCATTGTTTTTTGTGATGGAACAGAACTCTGTCAGGACTTTGAAGCTGAAACAGGACGGGTCGAGACAGGCCTCAACCCCATCAACTGTCCCGTGAAAGACGAAGTTGTGATGAACTTGCTTCGACTGGAATCACGCTTGGACGGCGCAGTCGACTATCTGGCTCGGCTGAAGGCCGCGATGGCCCGAGCGGACGCTGAACTCTGGCCTCAGGCAAAACTTCCTCAAAGTCTCGAGTCGCTGATGACTCGACTCAACCAAATCCCTGACCGAGTGCAAGAGTGGAAGAAGTCTTCTGCCCGCTATGGCACTGACGTCGCCTTGTCACTGGTTCGCGTGCACTGCATGGAGGCTAAAGAGGAGAAGCTGGCGGACCTCAAGGTGGTGATACGAAGAAGCACTCTTTCCAGGACTTCATGGACACCTTCCTCGAGGCAGCAACCCGCATTGCCGACAGCATTGATCTTGACAGCTTATGAGATCCGTCCAACCCTTCTCCCGTGGAGTGACAGAAAAAAACATTATGCTTCACTTTTATTTGCCTCGGAATGCCGAGTGATTCTGTAATCGTTAAAACTCCTTCGGGCCTGACATCCAAGCACTTTTAATCTGCGGTTAGGAACTTCTGGATTTGCCTTTGAATATGTTGGTTTACCTTCCAGTGAAATCCGTTCTTTTCTTGGATCGGTCTCTCTTTGTTTGACGCAGGTGCTGGAGAAGGATCAGTAGTCGAATGAGTAGACGAACCTTGGGCAGCATTGATCAGTTCACCATCAAGGTACTCATCAATGGTCTTGATGTTCCTGTCATCAGCAAGGGGCCAACCGTTGGATGGGTGCACACAATCTCGTCCTTCTTCTTGATGGTGCAGCCCCCGTAGGGGGAGAGTGGGCGGTGGCGTCGTGGTAGACCTGCGACCCCGCTCACCACTCGGTAGGATTTTTTGGACTTAGGCGAGTACTGGACTGCAGCTAAGCCCCTGAGTGGGAGGATTGCTCACCATTTGGTAGGATTTTTCAAACTTAGGCGAGTACTGGACTACATCTAAGCCTCCGAGTTGGAGGATTGCTCACCATTCGGTAGGATTTTTCATACTTAGGCGAGTACTGGACTGCAGCTAAGCCCCCGAGTGGGAGGATTTCTCACCACTCGGTAGGATTTTTCAAACTTAGGCGAGTTCTGGACTGCAGCTAAGCCTCCGAGTGGGAGGATTGCTCACCACTCAGTAGGATTTCTCAAACTTAGGCGAGTACTGGACTACAGCTAAGCCTGTGAGTGGGAGGATTGCTCACCACTCAGTAGGATTTCTGAAACTTAGGCGAGTATTGGATTGCAGCTAAGCTCCCGAGTGGGAGGATTACTCTCCACTCGGTAGGATTTCTCAAACTTAGGCGAGTACTGGACTGTAGCTAAGCTCCCGAGTGGGAGGATTTCTCACCACTCGGTAGAATCTTTCAAACTTAGGCGAGTGCTGCTCACCCCAATCTCGTCCTTCTTCTTGACAGTGCAACCCAGGGATACAAGGTCGAGATCGACCGATACCATTTTGGAGGACTTTTTGATTACTTAGGCGAGTACTAGACTGCAGCTAAGCCTCCGAGTGAGAGGCAGACTCACCACTCAGTAGGATTTTCATCACTTAGGGGAGTACTGGACTGCAGCTAAGCTCCCGAGTGAGAGGCTGACTCACCACTCGGTAGGAGTTTCATCACTTAGGCGAGTACTAGACTGCAGCTAAGCCCCCGAGTGAGAGGCTGACTCACCACTCGGTAGGATTTTCATCACTTAGGCGAGTACTGGACTGCAGCTAAGCCCCCGAGTGAGATGTTGACTCACCACTCGGTAGGATTTTCATCACTTAGGCGAGTACTGGACTGCAGCTAAGCCCCCGAGTGAGAGGCAGACTCACAACTCGGTAGGATTTCTATCACTTCCTCTTAGGCGAAACAAATTCGCAGCTAAGCCCCCGAGTGAGAGGCAGACTCACCACTCGGTAGAATTTTTATCACTTCATTTTAGGCGAAACAGATTCGCAGCTAAGGCAACACATACAAAAGAAATAAACAACAATCATTCGAAAGACTATAAAATTATGTCTTTTGATAATCAAACTAAGAGGTACTTATTATTACATCTCATCATTCTAAATACTTAAGAGTAAAAAGAGCGGAGCAGTTCCGCATTCCAGGCGCGTGGTTCATCTTTGTTGTGCTCGACATTGAAGAGGCGATATGCTCCGTTGTGGAGCACCTTGGTGACGACGAAAGGGCCTTCCCAAGCGGCGGCGAGCTTATGTGGCTTCTGCTGGTCCACTCGGAGCACCAAGTCCCCTTATTGGAACACTCGACCCCTCATGTTCCTGGCATGGAATCGACGCAAGTCTTGTTGATAAATGGTCGACCGGATCAAGGCCATCTCTCTTTCTTCCTCCAGGAGGTCGACTGCATCTTGTCGGGCTTGCTCTGCTTCCTCTTCTGAGAGGAGTTCGACTCGGGGAGCGTTGTGGAGAAAATCGCTCGGCAAAATGGCTTCGGCCCTGTAGACTAAAAAGAATGGAGTCCGTCTAGTCGACCGATTGGGAGTTGTCCTCAGCCCCCAAATCACTGATGGGATCTCATTGACCCAAGCTCCTGCTGCGTGCTTGAGGTCACACATCAACCGGGGCCTCAGTCCTTTGAGAATCAATCCATTCGCTCGCTCAGCCTGCCCATTCGACTGAGGATGGGCGACCAAAGCGTAATTGACCCTCGTGCCTTGGGAAGCACAAAAGGCTCTGAATTCATCTGAGTCGAAGTTCGATCCGTTGTCAGTGATGATGCTATGCGGTACGCCATATCTGAATATCTATTCTCTGATGAAACTCACAGTAGTACTTGCTTCAAGGTTTTTAATGGGCTTGGCTTTGATCCACTTGGTAAACTTGTCGACTGCTACTAGCACATGGGTAAACCCGCTCCTGCCAGTCCTCAGGGGAGCAACCATGTCCAATCCCCAATTAGCGAAAGGCCAGACGAGTGGAATGGTCTTCAGAGCTGATGTAGGTTTATGGGACATGTTGGAGTAAAACTGATAGCCTTCACACTTGTCCACTATTTCTTTTGCCATCTTGTTGGCACGTGGCCAGTAAAACCCGACTCGGTATGCTTTGGCCACTATGGTCCGAGAGGACGCATGGTGACCACAGGTCCCCGAGTGAATATCATTGAGGATCAATCGGCCTTCTTCTGGCATGATGCACTTCTGGCAGACCCCAGTTACACTTTCTCTGAACAACTTGCCTTTTATCACAGCAAAGGCTTTAGACCGTTGGACGATCTGTCGAGCCTCTTCTTCATCCTCTGGGAGTTCTTTCCTAAGAATGTATGTAATGTATGGCACTGTCCAGTCGGGAATGATGACCAAAATCTCCATGACTAAGTCGACCACGGCTGGGATTTCGACCTCAATCGGATCTGTGGCACTCTTGGGCTGTGGTGATTCTTCGGTGAAAGGATCTTCCTGAACTGAAGGTGAATGAATATGTTCCAAAAACAAATTTCAGGGAATGACCTCTCTCTTTGATCCTATCTTTGGCAACTCATTTGCAGCTTGATTTTTCAGTCAGGGTATATGGTGAAGCTCCAAACCTTCAAACTTCTTTTCCAGCTTTCTCACTACATTACAATAACCAGTCATGGCTAGGATCCTGACATCCCATTCCTTCATCACTTAATTAACCACCAAATCGGAGTCACCGTAGACCATAAGGCGACAGAAGCCGAGTGAAATGGCCATATGCAACCCGTATAACAGTGCTTCATATTCGGCTTCATTATTGGAGGAATCAAAATGAATCTGGAGAACATAACTAAGTTTGTCTCCATGGGGGGATACCTATACTACTCCAGCGCTCGAACCATTCAGCATCTTGGATCCATCAAAGAACATAGTCCAATGCTCCGAGTGAACTTGAGTCGGCAACTGCTGCTCAATCCACTCGGCAAGGAAATCTGCAATTGCTTGGGACTTGATAGCCTTCTTTGACTCAAACTTGATATCCAATGGAAGGAGTTCAATCGCCCATTTTCCCACTCGACCAGTTGCATCACTATTATTCAGAATTTCAGATAATGGCGCGTCGCTGACGACTGTAATGGAATGGTCAGAGAAATAATGTGCAACCTTCTTCATGGTCATGTATATTCCATAGACAAGCTTCTGATAATGTGGATATCGTTGCTTGGATGGAGTTAAAACTTCAGAGAGGTAATAAACTAGGCGTTGAACCTTGTAAGTTTTTCCTTCCTCTTCTTGCTCGACCGTGAGTACCGTACTGACAACTTGTCCAGTGGCTGCAATGTAAAGCGGTAAAGGCTCTTTGCTGATTGGCGCAGCGAGCACCGGCTGGGTGGAAAGCAGGGCTTTGAGCTCTGCGAATGCTGCATCAGCTTCTTCAATCCACTCAAACTTATCAGATTTCTTCATCAATCGGTAAAGAGGCAAGGCCTTTTCACCGAGACGAGAAATGAATCGACTCAAGGCGGCCAAACAACCAGTCAGCTTCTGCACGTCATGCACTCGCACGGGGCACTTCATTCGGAGGATGGTATCAACTTTTTCTGGATTTGCGTCGATCCCTCGTTCAGAAACGAGAAAACTGAGTAGCTTTCCACCTGGAACTCCAAATGTACATTTCGACGGATTAAGCTTGATATCGTACCTTCTTAGGTTGGCAAAGGTTTCTGCGAGGTCAATCAATAAGTCGGAACCTTTGCGAGACTTGACCACAATGTCATCCATATATGCTTCCACATTCCAACTGATTTGAGTGAGCAGGCACTTCTGAATCATTCTCATGAATGTGGCTCCAGCATTTTTAAGACCAAATGGCATGGTGACATAACAAAAGCACCCGAACGGGGTGATGAAGGCTGTTTTATCTCATCAGGACCATACAGTTGGATCTGATGATACCCAAAATATGCATCTAAGAAAGACAAACACTCACACCCTGCAGTCGAGTCAACAATCTGATCGATGTGAGGGAGAGGGAAGTGATCTTTCAGGCAGGCCCGATTGATATGCTTGAAATCAATGCACATACGAAATGAATCATCCTTCTTGGGGACCATGACTACATTGGCTAACCACTCGGAGTGGTAGATTTCAAGGATGAACTATGCTGCCAACAGCCGAGCCACTTCTTCGCCGATTGCTTTTCTCTTCTGCACGGCGGACCGCCAAAGGTGCTCTTTGACGGGTTTTACCTTGGGGTCGACATGCAAACGGTCCTCAGCCAGTTCCCTGGGTACACCTGGCATGTCAGAGGGTTTCCATGCAAAGATGTCCCAGTTCTCATGGAGGAACTGGATGAGCGCTTCTTCCTATTTGCTGTCGAGTGTCGTTGATATATGAGTCGGTGCCTCATTGGGATCGGTCTGGTGAATATGAATCGGCTTTGTTTCACCAGTCGACTGAAATGCAGAGTCCGTAGCAGGCTTCTTGGCTCGGAGCAAATCACTCGGATCTGCACTCTTCTGATACTCTTGGAGTTCAACTGCTGCCATCTGTGCATTGACAATTCTGGAACCTTTCTAGAAACATTCCTCTGCCTTCTGCCGATTGCCAGCAACTGTGATCACACCTTTGGGGCCAGGCATCTTCAGCTTGAGATACACATAACATGGTCGAGCCATAAAACATGCATATGTCGGCCTACCCAGAATGGCATGATAGGCACTCTGGAAATCCACAACTTCAAGTGTCAACTTCTCTTTATGGTAATGCTTGGAATCACCGAAAACCACGTCAAGGGTGATCTGGCCAAGTGATTCAGCTTTCTTTCCAAGGATAACACCATGAAAACTCATGTTGCTCTCGCTAAGTTTGGACATCGGAATGCCCATCCCCTTCAAGGTTTCAGCGTAAAGGATGTTCAAACCACTGCCACCGTCCATCAGTACTTTGGTCAGTCGAATGCCTCCAACCACGGGGTCAACCACCAATGCTTGCCTCCCAGGGGTGGCTACTCGAGCAGGGTGGTCAGACTGGTCGAACGTGATGGCTGTCTGAGACCATCTCAGGTATGTGGTCGTCGCCGCCGGAGCAACCATATTTACTTCTCTGTTGATGACCTTCAATCGACTCTTGCTCCCAACATCAGTAAAAATCATCAGAATGGAATTGACTTTGGGATAACCATCATCTTCCTCATCTTCATCATCTTTGTCCGACTCTTTCTCCTTCTCACTGGGTTGTTTCTCTCGGAACTGCTGGATCAGGAGTCGGCATTGTTGAGTGGTATGCGTCGGGTAAATCAGATTACCTTCTTCATCTTTCTTTGTGTGGATGTGACATGGCAAATCTAGCACATCATTCCCTGCTTGATCATTTACCTTCTTAGGGGGCCAGGGCCCCTTAGGTTTTCGCTTAAACTTTCCTTGAGTCACTGCTGCAATCTCTCCAGGTGCCGCTGGTTCGGCCTTGCGCTTCTGTTTCTGACCGGAGTTGCCCCCACCGGCCTCTTGTCCGATTGGTTTGCTCTTCCCGCTACGGAGTCGATCCTCTTCTTCTCCATTAGCGTATCGGGTTGCTATCTCCATCATCCGAGTCAGAGTCATATTCCCAGTCCGATCGAATTTAAAGACCAACTCTCTGTATTTGATGCCTTCCTTGAAAGCGCACACTGCCTGATGCTCTGAAACATTTTTGACGGTGTGATGCAAAGTGGACCACCTCTGGATAAAATCTCTCAAGGTCTCACTCGGTTTCTGAACAGAATGCTGCAACTCGGTCAACCCCGCTGGTCGTTTGCAAGTGCCTTCGAAAGTTCTAACAAACACTCGAGCCAGTTCCTCCCAACTGTATATACTGCTCGGAGCCAACTGGGTCAACCACGCTCGGGCTGACCCTTCCAACATCAGAGGGAGATGTTTCATCGCAACCTCATCGTTTCCACTGCCAATCTCTACAGCCACTCGGTAATCTTCAAGCCAAGTTTCAGGCTTAGATTCGCCGGTGAACTTACTGACTCCGGACGCCAACCTGAAGTTGGGAGGAATCACTGCTGCCTTGATGGCCCTGCTAAAACACTCGGGACCAGAAACATGCACCCGGCTGCCACTCAGACAATCTCTGCCAGGGTCTTCTCTGTGTGCTCTCTTCCGGTTGACCAGGCCTTGAACAAGGATAGACCTCGCGTCGAAGTCCGGTTCCCTTGGGTCGACTGAAGCCCTACGCTGACCGCTGTGACGGCGCCTGTCATCGTTCCGCCGAGGCACATACGACGCACTCCTCGGGGGAGGCATGGGTCCTCGACGGCGATTGTCACGGTCGAGTGGGTGATCATACTGCCCACGGCCTTCACACCGCGGAGGCGATCTTGGGCTGTGAGCCGACTGAACCGTGTCCGCTGTAACGGATCTACTGTGAATCCTATTCCGCGATTGAGATACTGCTGTATTTTGCTCGCCTGCTGCCCTGAGCAGGGCCCGGATCCGCATCAACCCTCTGCCAGCTTCTGACTGGGAAGGCTGGATCGACTCTGCTATTCGGGCCGCAGCCATGAGATTCTGAATCGGAGTGCAGTATACCTTAGGTGGAGGCGGAAAAAGCTGTCGTCGACTGGACACATGGATCCTCTCTTGAGCGCGCTCGTCGAGAGCCCGGTGAAGGTTATCTAGTCAAGTGAGCTCAGCCAAATTAGCCAAGCGCACCTCCTCCAAGGCCCGAGCCTCGGGGGTTTCTCCAACAATCGGCGTGTGGAGTGCATCCATGTTGCGGCGACGAAGTTCTTCCCTCTGCTGCGAAGAGAGGGGATCGGGTCGGTATTCCTCATGAACGTGCGACGGATCGCCGCCTCCGTCTCCGCCGCCCTTGCGGCGGAAACCGAGCGGGTTGTGAGGCCCATCGACCATCAAGACTTCGGCCGCAGGGTCGCTCCTATCGCACTTGGATGCGGTCTCCATCGAGCGAGTCAACAGATCGAACAAGCCGTGGAGAGTTTCGTCGGGCTCGATGGCGGCGACTTGACGGGTGGTCGAACGCTGAGCCACCACATGTTTCACCCACCGCTGAAGCCGCGATCGCCTGGACCGCTTGCGGTGGCGAACAACAGGGAGGGAAAACACCATCGGAGCCGACTGATACTGAGTCGACAACTGCCGGAGAAGGACGCCGTGAACACACGCGCGGAAGTGTGTTGCCCCTCGGACGGGGAGCGCCTCAGTGTCCAGGGGACCTTCTTGAAGCCACGCGGAGTCGTCGGCGACGGAAACGAGCGCGCCGAGACGGATCTCGTGGCCCTCAGCCAATACGCCGCCAGAAACCATGATGATGATGATCGGTAAAACTTGCAACTTCACCAACAAGTCACTAAGACACCTGCCCCAAGGTGGGTGCCAACTGTCGTGTTCCTAAGACTGACAGTAGAAAGGGGGGTACGTATGGAGAGGCAAGATCTCAGCTATGATAAAGGTGTACACACGAGATTTACGAGTTTAGGCCCTTCACAGTGGAAGTAACAGCCCTACGTCTTGGTGCCCGGAGGTGGTCGATTGGATTACGAGTGTGATATTACAGGGGGTGCCATCCCTTGTGCCATAGGAGGAGGGTGGCTTATATAGAGTGCGCCAGGACCCTCGCCCACCTCCATTACAAGGGACTTAATGTACATAAAGTACGAGCGTGACTGGTAACGTCGACCTTAAGTGCTATTAATGATCTTAAAGACTACGGAGTGAATCCCTGACCATTACAGTGTTGAGTGACTCCTAGTCTTCGGTATGGTCGAGTGACGGTAGGGAGGAAGACCTCCGAGTGATGTATACGTCGAGTGGATTGCACTCGACGTGTACAACTGGGGCTCTCCTGTTGTCTCTTGGTATTTTTATCTTTGAGGGTAGTGACCTTGGGTAGGACGTATAGGTCAGTCCTATGACCCTACCCCAGGTCTGTAGCCTTGTCACACGTGGCGTCATAACGGTTAGTGGAAACACAGAGCAGTATGCAGCAGCTCCTGCGGCCGGATACTAAGTGGCCTCTCCCACCAGAACGCATGATCGGTCGTTAAGAGCACGGACACGACTAGACGAGTCCGGTGCACCACCATCAACAACAGCCCAGATAAACCCTGGCTGGGTGCTACACATATATCCCCATAAATGGTACTAGGGGCTATCAACACATAATACAGCCCACAATTCGGCTTACCTTATCAATAGGCCAATCGCTCATATTTCTAATATCCATTGAGAATAACCTACTTCCCGCACGCTTACTCCTCTATATGAGTTCTAGTTTTTACAGACACTACTCATGCGACACCCTTCCAGGATACGACACAACAAAGACAAAGGCGCAGACGTGCAGCAGGGCCCCGCTCAAAGGTTTCTCTTTAGATTAAGCCCCTATGTAAACCTTCTTTACTGTATTTTATTGCTTGACATCCCATGGGTATTCCATACACCCACAAGGGACATTGGCGTTATAGTATTTTCGCCATGACAAATCAATGCATGTACCTGGAAATACAGGGTCAATGGCGTTACTCAACCCAGTATATCTTATAAAGTCCGAATACCCTCGGAGTGTTCGGCGTCGCGAGTTTGGCCTTATATGCATCAGCTCCGAATCATGTCTTTGGTAAAATGTTCGGTTAGCCCGGCTGCTGGGTTTGCTGCCTTACATTCCGTTCTATCGGCTAAGGTGGCCAAAGGAGAACTACTGCGATTGTGCCCTGGTTATTCCGGATGAGCACCTCAGTAGAGAAAGCCGAAAAATGACTGTCATGATAGAGCGAGAGACTGGTCAACCACTCGAGGACTCATTGGAATGTATAGGATTCCTCCGCATCAACGAAGGACCGGTTTCCTGGTCAAGTACGTACGTACACCTTATCCGGATGCACGCGGAAGTACTAGGGGCTACATAGTAGCCCCACTGTCGGTGTCAAAACCGACGGATCTCGGGTAGGGGGTCCCAAACTATGCATCTAGGCGGATGGTAACAGGAGACAAGGGACACGATGTTTTTACCCAGGTTCGGGCCCTCTCGATGGAGGTAAAACCCTACTCCTGCTTGATTGATATTGATGATATGGGTAGTACAAGAGTAGATCTACCACGAGATCAGAGAGGCTAAACCCTAGAAGCTAGCCTATGGTTTGATTGTTGTTCATCCTACAAACTAAAACTCTCCGGTTTATATAGACACCCGGAGAGGGTTAGGGTTACACAGAGTCGGTTACAATGGGAGGAGATCTACATATCCGTATCGCCAAGCTTGCCTTCCACGCCAAGGAATGTCCCCTCCGGACACGGGAAGAAGTCTTCAATCTTGTATCTTCATAGTCCGGGAGTCCGGCCGAAGGTCATAGTCCGGTTATCCGGACACCCCCTAATCCAGGACTCCCTCAGTAGCCCCTGAACCAGGCTTCAATGACGACGAGTCTGGCGTGCAAATTGTCTTCGGCATTGCAAGGAGGGTTCCTCCTCCGAATACTTCATAGAAGATGTTGAACACAAGGATAGTGTCCGGCTCTGCAAAATAAGTTCCACATGCCACCGTAGAGAGAATAATATTTGTACAAATCTAATCTGCTGATGTATTTTGCAGCGTGACATCATGCCACGGCCAAGCCTTTATTTGAATCGTTTTGCTGTCCCACCTTAGCGCGTTTGGCGAGGCAGTTTCCTTGGCACGTCTTGTCGAAGCAGAGATCGTGTCCCCTTATTACGGGATTCTCATCAATACGGGCGTGGGTAACCCAATCGTGCCTGTTGGCATGTCTTCTCAAATGAAGGCGAATCCCAAACGGTCATGGGGAGGGCCCTTGGTATTCAACCCCTTTATAAAGAGACCAAGGCTCAACTCCTTTCTTTCAATCTCAATCAAATCCGCCTCTCGCCCTGAGTTCCAACACCCAAAGCTCCAGATTCAGGCGCTTCGGACCTTCGATGATGTCCGGCTCCGACCTTCAAGGCCGGTGGATGCCCTCCTCCATCATGGAAGAAGACGTGTTAAAGTTAACAGACGCCAGGTATCTAACCGGTGAAATCTTGCATAGGCTGCCTGCTCAAGGGCAGGTTATTCCCACTCCCAAGCCCGGTGAGAGCGTGGTGTTCGCGTCTCACTTCCTTCGGGGGCTAGGCTTCCCGATTGACCCCTTCGTGAGGGGGCTCATGTTTTACTACGGGCTGGAATTTCACGATTTAGCTCCGGAGTCCATCCTCCATATCTCATCGTTCATTGTCGTGTGCGAGGCCTTCCTCCATATTACTCCTCATTTCGGATTATGGCTTAAGACCTTCAAGGTAGAGCCGAAGATGATCGAGGGGCAGCACGCAGAGTGCGGAGGTGCTGTTATAAGCAAGATTGCCGATGCTCCATGGCCCGAGGGCTCTTTTCAAGAGGAGTTCGGCTCATGGCAACGGGAGTGGTTCTACATCACAGCTCCCAGGGGCACCAAATGGGTGACGCCTCCTGCCTTTCGCTCGGGTCCCCCACCACAGCTGTCGTCATGGGTCAATGAAGGGCTCAACTGGGGGCCATCCAAGGACGTGCCCTTGTTGCAGGGCCGCGTTCGAGATCTCCTGGAAAGAGATATCAATCTGGCCGTAGTGACGCAGGTTATGCTGATTCGTCGCATCCTGCCCTGCAAACGCCGTCCCCTCCGCCTGTGGGAGTTTAATCCGGAAGGACCACGAGCTCTCCAACATTTTATGGGCACGACGTCCGTGGAGATGTACAAATTGTTCTTCGGATCACAAGCAATGTGTCCGGACTCGTTCGAGGACACAGGTCTGAGCTGCAATCGCCCGGATACTCAAGTAAGTAGCCCTGTACCCGGACACGCTATCCGTACATTTATCATAAAATTGCCCTTAAAAGAGATGTCCTTTAAACATGAGTGGATAGCGAAAGCAAAATTAATCAGGTGTCCGGCTCCCATCCCCGTGACTACGCCGGATCCCGTGTTAACCAGGATGCTGGAGGTTGCGCCTTTGGAAGAAGGCAAAGAGGGGAACAAGGAAGCTACCGCCTCCCCGAAGGAGGCTGTCAGGGAAGGAGGAATCGAGAATTCCTCCATCGAGGGGAAAAAGAGGACCGCCTCTGAAGACCCGGAGGCTATGGCCTCAAGGCGGGGGAAGAAATCTTCGTCAGAGGGTCCGGCGCCGGGAGGTGCTTCGGCCGCATTGTGTCCCCAAGGGGATCATCTCTCCACCGAGCCGTAAGTAGAGAAAGGGTTTTTTTTTTTAAAATAAGAGACATCCCTGTTCTATTTCTGAGGAAGACAACCGAAATTTTACCTTGTAGTTCGGATCTCCGCCCTTCTCAGGAGAGCTCATCTTCAGGGGATCTTCGTCGGGAGATGATGGAGAGCGGAACGCCTCCCCTTGCCGTACCTCTTTGCGAGGCGAGCGACCCCGAGGTGTCGTCAAGGAGGGTTTCTCCGAATCCGGCAAGGCCGGAAGGTAGTCGTATAGCCCCCCAAGGCCCTCCGTGTCCGGCCTTCGAAGAAGGCCATCGGACGAGTCCGGTACCGTCCGGTGCACGGTCGGAGGAGCTGAAGGATCTGTTCGGGCGAGCGTCTATCTCAGAAGAACAGCGTGCGTTGATGGATACGGTGATTAGAAGGATTTCATCCGCCGAGAGCGGGTTGTACGAGGCCGTCAGAAGTTTAGTGACAGGTTTTGAGGTACGTGAAAGAATGTACCTTTTGACAGATCCGCATATATAAGATGCGCCCTGTATAGATAGTAGCCCCTGAGACTCGGTGCATTGTCAAAAAGGACGGCGCGCCGAGGATCATAATCCCGGGTATAATATGACGCCTTTCCTATGTAGGTGGCGAAGTGTCCGGTGGCTGGCCGGACTGATGAATTTGCCGAACTAAAGCGGCAACTTGACGTGACAGATGCCGACATCACACTTGTCAACAAGCGGCTTGACGAGGCACAAGGTATATAATTTCTCCGAAGACACCTGGTAAGAGGAGCTGGATGCCCATACCTTACAACATATATGCTTGATGCAGATGGTGCCGCTGCCATGGAGAACCTTCGGGAGGAACTTGCCTGAGCCAACGAGCAGGCCAGAAAAAGTGACGCGGCTGCCTTAAAGGCGGCTGAAGAGCTAAAAGCCGAACAGGCTGCTCACTGCCAAAGCAAGAAGGAAATGACCGAGATGGCTGAAAAGTTGAAGAGTGCTGCCGACCGCTGCCAGCTTCTTGAAAAAGAAGATCGGGTGGCACAGAAGGACCTAGGGAAGATCACTACCGAGGCCAAGGACACTCGCTCTGCGATGAGAGCTATGAAGGAGGAGCTACGTCAGGCCGGAGATATCATGGCTGGAAAGCCCTATATGCTGTGGATGAAGTTCAGGGATCCTAAATATGCTCCGTTGGACCGGAAGTGGAGTGCGGCGAACACTTACCTGGACTTGGCGGCGAGTGCCGCGGACGCGGCGAGTGCGGACGCGGCCGAACACTTCCGCGATCAAAATGACCACGAAGTGGAGAGGCTTTTTTGGTCGCAGTTCCATAATCCAGAGCGCCCACTTTCGGTATCCAATCATTTGGCCGCATGGTCGGAGCTGAATAGGTTATCCGGACTCACCATGAATCATGTCGTGAGTCATCTGTGGCCGAAAAGGCCCGAGCCGAAGAGTTATTTTAGCTTGGTGCAGTAGTTCCTCGGTGCGGTGCCGCATATTAATGCAATGAAGAGGTCGGCATGCTTAGAGGGTGCACAGATGGCTCTTGCCCGTGTCAAGACATACTAGGCGGATATGCAGGCCAGTGTTGTTGCATCCCAAGATTCGGATGAAAGCCGAGTACTATTTTCAGGAAGTTCTGCCGGGCGCTCATTTAATAGAGACGCAGTGCTCGAAGGATGTTATGTTCGAATAACATGTATTATTGTAAAACAATGTTTCAATGGAATATAAAAGCTTTTTATGCTTGTGCTTTCAAGAATTAGAATACCTCATGTGCGGCCGTTATTGTATATGTGTATATAACCTGAAAGATGGCAGTCTTCGGCTTCAGCCCCCACGCATATAATGCGGGGGTGTTCGCAAAAGGTGCATTTTCATACTTGATCCAATGTCTTGGCCATATAAAGGAGGTGATAGCGCAGCGAACTAGGCAACCGGACTGTAATGCTTTATCACTTTCACTTAGCCATAGGAGTTTGACACTAGGGCTACTACATAGCCCCTAGGGGCACCGCGCTCACCCGAATTCGGGGCGCGTGTGTGCCTGACCGGGAAACGGCCCTTCATCAATGCGGAGGAATCCTAAAGATTCCAGCGGGTCATCGAGTGGTTGACCAGTCTCACGCTATATCATGACAGTCAGTTTTCGGCTTTCTCTACTGAGGTGCTCGCTTGGCCGAACTGGGGCACAATCGCAGTAGTTCTCCTGGTGCCGCCTTAGCCGATAGAGCGGAACGTAAGGCAGCAAAACACAGGAGCTGGGCAAACCCAACATTTGACCAAAGACATGATTCGGAGCTGATGCATATAAGGCCAAACTCGCGACGCCGAACAATCCCTAAGGTATTCGGTCTTTATGGAAACAGGCTGAACAACGCCCTTGGTAAGAAGCCCCTGGTGTTCAGGTACGCACAAAATTCTGACGTGGCCAAATGCCAAGACGCCAGCCTCCTCCTTGGTTAGGGAAAGAAACCGGGGGATGTTATCAACAAGAGACAGTAAAAAAGGTTTACGCAGGGTCTTAATCTGAAAAGAATCCATGGAACGGGTCCCTACTGCACGTCTGCGCTTGTGTCTCTGTTGTGCCATATCCTGGACGGGTGTAGCGTGGTGCTCATCTGTAAAAGAGAGGAACTTAGTTGAAAAGCGATCGTCCGAAAATTTATGTTATATTAAATAAACAAAGTATAAATCGAAAAATGGGTAGAATTGAGCTTTATTGTCTCTTGTTGTATACGTGCGGAGCCCCTTGTACAGGGGTGTGTGGCTAGCAGGCCTTTGTATGTTTACGCAGGACTCGTCTAGCCGTGTCCGGGGTCTGAACGACCTGTTCGGGTGCTTTGACTAGGAAAGCCGGTTTAGTGTGTGGCTGTTAAGGCAGCCGCACGGTCTTCCGCTTGTGAGGAACACTCGATGTTTCCCTTTAATGAAATGATGCCTTGTGGACCGGGCATTTTAAGTGTAAGGGATGCATAATGCGATATTGCGTTAAAGCGGGCGAAAGCTTCGCGTCCCAGCAGTGCTTCATAGCTACTTGTATATGGGGCGATGTGAAAGGTTAGCTTTTCACGGCGGAAGTTGTCGGGGAAGCCGAACCTAACATCCAACAGGAGAGAACCCGTACAATGGGTATCTAGGTCTCGCGTTACCCCTTGAAAGGAAGTGTTGCCATGGTGAATTTTTGTTGGGTTTATCCCCATTTTGCGGACGGTGTCCTGGTATAGCAGGTTTAGATCACTGCAGCCATCCATTAGGACTTGTGTGAAGTGGAGTCCAGCAATTATCGGGTCTAAGACCAAGGCAGTCCAGCCTGCGTTCCGGATACTTCTAGAGTAATCCTGATGGTCGAATGTGATTGGTTGTAACAACTAGCGGCAGGACTCCTCTGGGACAGGCCGTATGGCGCGTATCTCCATAGGCGCCACTCTGTATTTCCCTTTTGTCACATGAAGTGAGTTTACTATTTTGACTTCTTGTGGGAACTTCTTTTGTTCTCCGGTGCTCTGCTTGTGGGGTTCGTCATCGTCCTCGCTTGGTATGTCAAGCCCCTTGTGTTCGGTGTTAAGTTTGCTGGATTGCTTGAAGACCCAACAACTTATGTGGGTATGGTTTGTAGGCTTCCCGGGAGTACTATGGATTTGGCATGTTTTGTCCAAGATGTTGTTTAGGTTAGATAGCTCATCCCTGCTATCCTTGAGGGGCAGCTTTTTCTGATTCTACCAAGAGCTTTTGAATCCGGCGTTGACTGCCGTGCTCTTCAAGTTTTTCCCTTGGTTCGGTGCTGGTCCTTGCTACGTCGTGGTTTCCCATTTCCATCCCTGACTTCAGATGTACTTGGGTCGCTGGTGCTTGTCGGATTTCAGGTTCCGGCAGACCCTCTGGGTTCGAACACTGGGGTGCGCGCCGAGATCTCGCCCTCTACCTACCGGCGCCTCGCCGCCTCGCTAGGATCTAAGCTATGAAAGGAACAACACAAGAGACACAGGGTTTATACTAGTTTGGGCCACCGTTGTGGTGTAATACCCTACTCTAGTTTGTGGAGTGGTGGAATGCCTCTTAGGCTGATGATGAACAATACAAGGAAGAACAGCCTCGCGAGGGTCTGTTCTTGGCTGGTGTGGTGAACTGCTCGGGGGAGTTCAGTTGATCTTTCTCTGCTGGTTTCTAGGTGATGATATCTCTGCCCTACCTTGTGGGTGGCTAGTCCTATTTATAGGCAAAGGCCCTGGGCCTCTTCCCAAATATTGAGTGGGAAGGGCGCCAACAATTGGCCATTTTGAAGGGGAACATCTAGTACACTTATCCTGACTAAAGTTGGTCCTCGCCTGCCAAAGGCTCTGGTGGTGACGCCGGCTTGGGCTCCACAATGACCTCCTTCCTGCCGTTGCGACGGTCTTGGTCTTGTTGCACCGAAACGGATGCCTTTGCTTGATGCTCTCGCCTGCGCTTTCCCCCTTTGCACCAAAGAGGAAAGGAGGACACTACGCGGGCTGGCGCCCGCCTGGCGCCCTTGGTCGTCATGGCTTGCATCATGGACACCTCGTGAGGTACCCCGCCTTGATCTCTCCGCCTCCTCACGACCCAGCCTGACGAGGCCATGCCTGAGGAAGCCCCCTGTCGTCCTCCCCGCGAGGCTTGGCCACTCGCGAGGTTCTTGAGCTCGTGCCGATGAAGATGGGCCGTGCTGGGCCGCCCCTTGAGCCACACCGCAGGTCGCAGGCAGGCAAGTCTGGGGACCCCCATTCCCAGAATGCCGACAGTAGCCCCCGAGCCCAAGGCGCGCCCGGACTTGGGTGAGTAGAGAAGCGAAGGGGGAAGTGTGAAGCGCCACGGGCCCTAACAGCCTGCGGCCTCAAGCGCCGCGTGGCGGTCGATTGGACGTGGGCGGCCCTGTTCCCCCACACCTCCTTATTTTGCGCCCAGCTAGGCGGACCCGTGGTTGCACACAATCGCTACTCGACCGTCCCCTGCTATTCCTCCTCTTGAACTCCAGTCTCTGCTTCCAATCCAATCTCGAATCCTCCCTCTCCCCATTGCCATGGCTCCGACGAAGAAGGGAAAAGGGACGAACCCGGTGCCTCTGCCTTGCTCGCCGTCGTCGGCAGCTCCCGCCGTCGATCGGTCGATCATACTCAACCGATAAGGCTTGGGCAAGGTCAGCTCTGCTCTGGCCACTATCTTCAACGAGTGCAGGAGGACGATGGCCTGGCCCGTGTCTTACTTCTCCATTGACAGAGTAGTCACTAAAGTCCGGTACTTTGTCGACGCCCTGTGGGCGGGATTGGTTCCCCCCTTTTCCAATTTCTTCAACGTTGTGCTTTCCCATTACCAGATCCATATGATGCATTTGGGTCCTGGATCCATTACTCTTCTTGTCGTCTTCGCCTTCATCTGTGAGGCAATGATGGGCATCCCCCCTTCGGTCGCCTTGCTGCGCCACTTCTTCTCTCTGCGCCTCGTCGATCCCACCCAATGCTTGGGGTGCGTGAGCTTCATTGTCGCACCAGAAACAGCGGCCTCAGGGATTGATTTCAGCCTTCCTCCGTCCGTGCCTGGGTTCCGCGAGCGGTGGCTGTACGTGGATGTAGGGGTGCCCAGCCCCCTGCTTTCGGAGCCAACGTCGCCCGCTGTCCCCAATTCAGGCTGGGGCCAGGAGACGCTCACGATCCCCCGACTCATCTTTGTCTGGCGTCGCTTCGCGCTCTTGAGGGCGCTCGGCGTGACGGCGCCCAGGGTGGTGAAGGAGTTCCTGCTACGCCACATTGCTCCTCTCCAGCGCCACTCCCGCCGGATGTGGGCCTTCAGCGGGCGTGAAGATCGCATGAGGCTCCAGGAGGAGGACCTGACGCCCTAAGCGCTGAGGAAGGTGCTCTTGGTCTTGACGGGGGACCCTTCCCCCGGCAGCGTCCGGCAAGGGGGGGCTTTGCTGTACCTTTGCTCGAACAGGGGCGACTTTGTGAATCAGATGCCAGGATTCGATGAATGGGGGCTGCATCCCGCTAGCCTCACGGGGCCTCGCGAGAACCCAGTGGTGGTGATTACCCTCCCAGTCGCCCATGGTGGTCCTTCCTCGAGTGGCGGAGCAGGGAGGCATGGGCCGCTGGAGGCTGAGGGGCCCCAAAAACACCTCTTTTTTTGCATCTGCTGAGCAGAACCAATTACCAGATCCTACTTCTAAGCTATATGCTCTACTTCGGCCTTGCTCTCACTTATGGGTAGGAAGGACAATAAGCAGGAATTCATGTTGGCTAACTATTCTATCCAGGCCGCCGGGGTGACGACGCCAGGCGGCACTCCTAAGGGGGCAGCTCATGAGGCTCGTACTGCTGTAGCTGAAGGCGTTGAGCCGCTGCCCGCGGCGCCCATGGTTGAGGCCCCTGGGGCCCTTGCTACCCTTCTTGGCGAGGCGACTAGCGGCGTGCATCAGGACGATGCCCCTAATGCTGGGCACCTTGACGCCTCTTCCTCGTCACAGGCTAACCCCTGCGCTCAACTCCTGGGCCGCTTCCGTGTGGACTTCGAGGCTCTCCGGAAGAGAAGGGAGGCCTTGGGTGACGATTGTCCTTGCCGCCTGCTGAAGAGCAGGAAGTATTTCTCCATTGATGAGTAAGCCTTCCCCTTTCCTAGCTCCTGATCCTCCCGTTGCTTTGGCTGATCCTTGCTCTGCAGGGCCCTTCCCGCCGAGCTCTCGGAGATGGCTGAGGAGCCATCCCCCAGGCTCCGCCCCCTCCATCGTCTTCGAGCGCTCCGAGCTCAAGCAGAGCCCTTGCAGTGAGGCCGGTCGGAGAGGTGAGCCATCCTGTGGTGCATCGCGGCTCTGCGCGCCTCGCGGCCCTCCTTCACGAGCCTTCTCGGGGTATAGCCAGCCTGCCTTGGGCTTCGCATCTGGTCGTGGATGGCGATGGGCTGCGGTCGGCCATGTGTTCTTCATTTGGGGATGGGCTGGTTCCTGGCCGGGCTTCTAGCGAGGCGCGCCTGGCCATCGCGAGGGCGCCAGCCCCCACCCCCCTGCCCAGAGGGGGAGTGCTGATTCATGGCCCCCCGCTCTTACTTGGGGAGGATGACGGCGCGGAAGACGTGCTCGAGCGCGCCCGGAGGCATCGCGTTCTGCGCCAAGGGTTTCTCCAGAGGGCGGCTGACGCGGTGAGCCGGCTTGGTGAAGAGCTTGCTGATGAAGATGCGCACCTTGAGGCTGAGGGCCTGCGCCTGGCTGAAGAGAGGCGCAAGCTGAAGGCGGCTGTTGGCCTTGCATGCCACAAGCGTGACCTCAACAACGAGGAGGCCGAGGCGTTGCTGGCGGCCTCTCGGGAGGCCCGTTCTCGAGCCATCGAGGAGGCCCGAGAGGATGACCGGCGGCATGAGGCGGCGGAGGAGCGGGTGCGGGAACTCCAGGCCCGGTGCCACTCCCTGGAGCAGCAGGTGGAGCTGCATGAGATAGCCCTTGCATTGATGAAGGTGGCTTCGGTCAACCAGGCAGAGCTCCTGAGGCGTGAGGAGGCACTGACGCTGGAAGCCGCTGAGCGCGCACGCGATCTTGAGCGTCTGGAGATGATAGAGAGTTTGGCAATGCAGGCGGAGGATGACGTCGCCGCACGCGAGGCCTGAGTCCTGGAAGAGGTTGAACGCGGGGTGGCGACGGCCCACTTGAACCTCGAGCGCGAGTTCGAGGAGAGGCTGGGGTTGATCCAGGTTGAGGCTGAAGGCAGGACCGCTGCCCTGAGGGCCAAGCTGGAGGAAGTGACGCGGCGGGCCGATGCTTCCCAGGCCGCCCTCGGCGTGGCGCAGGAGGAGCTGACTACCTCCCGCATCGAGGCGCTTCTTCTACACCAGCGGGTGGACGAGGCTGAGGCCGTTGCGCGGCAGAACAAGGACGAGATACGCTAGCGGCGGATCCTGGAGCACGAGCATGGCCCGATGCTCACCACGCTCTGGAAGAGAGCCAACACAGCCTTGGGTAACATCTGCGAGGCGGCCGTTGACGAGCCCCACACAGTCAACTATGCTGGAAATCTTCAGTTCTTTACCGACATGGTGACGCAGCTGGAGGCGCGGTCGGTCGCAGCCAACAGGCTAGTGGAGGAGAGGAGCCGCGCCCCGCTCGGGCGCGCCTTCTCTCGTGTCTTCAGCCACCTTCGGAACATGGACCCCAACTTTGACTTTTACGCCGTCATCACCCAAGTACCGCAGGCCGTCCGGGGCGACCTGGCGCGCTGGGTGGAAGAAAACGTGGATGCCCTTGTCAGGGCCTTCGCTCCTGATAACGACGGCGTGGTCGTGGCTGCCGATGAAGGCGACGTGGTGAACGGCCCTGACGCCGCTGATGGCGACGCGGAGAGCGACGGCGAGGCCAGCGACGCCAGCGACGATTCAGGAGGTGCCCCTGAGGATGCATTGGGGGATTTATCCGACTGACCGCGTGTCGTCCCTGCTTCCTTACCCTGCGCAGATAGAGTTCGGGCCTTGCCTTGAAGGTTGTAAGAGCATTTTGGGAGGGGGAGCCCCTCATGTAAAAAACGTGCATTCAGCGTATTAGTAGATGCAATATCACCCGTACGCCTGCGCCAAGCGGCTGACTTTGCGAGGAGCTGGCTGGCTTGTTTACCTTCGACCCGTGTGGGCCTCGAGTTAGCCTGCGGAGGGATGTGGTGTCTCGAGCGTCTCATGAGTGAGCCCATCGAACCTGTAATGAAAACCTCCTGAGAGGGCGCGGCGACGACATTCTGGGCTGCACGCAAGCTAGGCCTGGCCCGGCTCGCGAGGGGCTCACGAGGGGAGGCAGCTGAGGCAAAGTGGTAACCAGAACACGAGAGATTGCTCGAACGAGACTAAACACCCCTTCCCCGAATACACGCAAATCTTCGAGCTCAAATCCAACTTAAATCCACCGGGGAAAACGACAGCCAAGGGAAAAGCAATGAAAGCAGAAAAAGGCCGCGTCCGGCACCTAGTCTAGTCTTGGACGTCTTCTCACCAGCGCGGAGCTAAGTGCTGCCACTGGGCGTGGGAGAGAGCCCCAAGACCTGAGGCCGGCACCCCTGAGACTCCGAGGCGTGTACATCCCCACTCATTATTACGTGAGAGTGTCACGGGGCGGCGAGCTTCATAGGCACTAGGCCTTCTTTGTAGGTACCGGCCTTTCTTCATATCGCCAGACGATAGCCCCGCATTGCGCAACACTCTAGTGCCACCGACGACGACCGGAAACCAGGACGCTGCCGACGGGGTAGAGCGGTCGCCAGCGGTTCCCCCGACGACCACGGGTCCTCTACCAGGGGCAGGCCCTGAGGCACCTCCCCAGCAGAGGGCCTACCTCCTGAGGACACCTTGCTCCGAACGCCGCGATAGTGATGCCAGATCTTGGCCCCTCTCCTGCAGCCCCCAGCGCCCTCCTCCTGAGGGGTAGGAAGCTGCGGGAGAGGGGCAGCTGCCCGTTGTGGTGGCCTGTACCTCCTGTGATCCATGGTTAGCGTATGCCTGCTCCTGAGGAATTAGTGGTACCCGATAATTGTTGCTTCCGGCGTAGCCGACGGGGCCTTCTCGGGGCTCCTGGAAGAGCTCAGCTTATGGTGCCTCGTCCCCCCAGCTTGGGCTGAGGAGCGAGCCTTGTTCGTCCTCATGCACGTGCCCTTGGTCCATCATGTGGGGCACGTACTCTTCTGGGGCCGCCATCCCGAAGGCCGCACCGTAGCGCTCCGCGTGCCATGCAGTTCTGCTTGAGGTGCCCGCCTGGGGGTGGTAGCATGGAGGCCCACCGGGGCCGTGGGTTGTGGCGAGTCCTTCTTTGCTGGCCAGGGGCGGAGGCAGCGCCGCTGCTGGCCTGGTGCTGACGGCCTGGCCGGCGTTGGGGTGGCCTTGGAGTCGGCCTGGGGCTGCACGGGCGTGCGTGGAGCCTCCGTGCGGGCCACCCTGGACCTGAGGTGGGAGTTGGGTGTAGAAGGGGTGAGCCCCCGAGGCGGCGAAGCCTAGGAGCTCTGTCACCCGCTCTAGCAGCACGTCGCGACTGCGTTCCATCAACCTGCATTGCAGTAGCTCTCGGGCCACCATGAGCGTGGCCCTCGAGTTCGCCTGCTCCCATCGGGTGTACGATGTCGTCGCCGCAGCGTGGTTGGAAGCCCTCACCGCCGACCGAACCTGCCATGGCGTGAGAGCTGTCGATGCCTGTCCACGCCGCCCGCGGCCTGCTACACCCTGCGGACCGCGAGCTGCCTGGGGCATGGGGTTGCCCGGGGCAAGCAGCTCTGTGTGGGTGGGCGAGGCCACCCAGGGATCAGGGTCGCCTGCCTGGTCGCCGGACATGATGACGACGATGCGACGGGACGCGAAGCGGCAGAAGGTGGATTCCGGCTCACCCCTACCTGGCGCGCCAAATGTCAGATTTTGGATTCCGGCAGGCCCTCTGGGTTCGAATACTAGGGTGTGCGTGGAGATCTCGCCCTCTACCTACCTGCGCCTCGCCGCCTTGCTAGGATCTAAGCTATGAAAGGAACAACACAAGAGACACAGGGTTTATACTAGTTTGGGCCACTGTTGTGGTGTAATACCCTACTCTACTTTGTGGAGTGGTGGATTGCCTCTTAGGCTAATGATGAACAATACAAGGAAGAACAGCCTCGCGAGAGTCGGTTCTTGGCTGGTGTGGTGAACTGCTCGGGGGAGTTCAGTCGCTCTTTCTCTGTTGGTTTCTAGGTGATGATCTCTCTGCCCTACCTTGTGGGTGGCTAGTCCTATTTATAGGCAAAGGCAATGGGCCTCTTCCAAAATATTAAGCGGGAAGGGCGCCAACAATTGGCCATTTTGAAGGGGAACATCTAGTACACTTATCCTGACTAAAGTTGGTCCTCGCCTACCAAAGGCTTTGGTGGTGACGCCGGCTTGGGCTCCACAATGACCTCCTTCCTGCCATTGCGACGGTCTTGGTCTTGTTGCACCGAAATGGATGCCTTTGCTTGATGCTCTCGCCTGTGCTTGCCCCCTTTGCACCAAAGAGGAAAGGAGGACACTATGCGGGCTGGCGCCCGCCTGGCGCCCTTGGTCGTCATGGCTTGCTTCATGGGCACCTCGTGAGGTACCCCGCCTTGATCTCTCCGCCTCCTCGCGAGCCAACCTGACGAGGTCGTGCCTGAGGAAGCCCCATGTCGTCCTCCTCATGAGGCTTGGCCCCTCGCAAGCGTCTTGAGCTCGTGCTGATGAAGATGGGCCATGCTGGGCCGCCCCTTGAGCCACGCCGCAGGTCGCAGGCAGGCAAGTCTGGGGACCCCTGTTCCCAAAACGCCGACAGTGCTGCTCCTTGCCAACCAGCTATCCTCTCCGGCCCAAAGGCGGGTCATGAGGGTTGTTAATGCGGCCATTGTTCTTGGTTTTTCTTGGCCGAGGTGTCTGGCGAGCCATTCGTCTCGAACGCTTTGTTTGAAAGGTGCTAAGGCTTCGGTGTCCGGACAGTCGACTATCTGGTTCTTTTTAGTAAGAAATCTGTTCTAGAGTTTCCGGGCTGACTCTCCGGGTTGTTTAGTTATATGACTTAGATCGTCTGCATCCAGAGGTTGGACATATGTCCCTTGAAAAATTGCCCGAAAAGCATCCTCGAGCTCTTCCCAACTTCCGATGATGATTTCGGGAAGGCTTTTAAGCCAATGTCGGGGTGGCCCTTTGAGCATGAGGGGTAAGTATTTTATGGCGTGGAGGTCATCTCCTCTAGCCATGTGTATGTGGAGGATATAGTCCTCAATCCAGACTCCAGGGTTTGTTGTTCCGTCGTATGCCTCTATGTTTACGCGCTTGAATCCCGCTAGAAATTCATGGTCCAGCACCTCTTCGGTGAAACAGAGGGGGTGTGCGGCTCCCCTATATTTGGGTGTGCCGTGATGTTCGGATACTTGTTGCATTGCATTGCTAACTATCGCCTACTTTCTTGGACCGTAGATAGATCTAGCTGGGTCGTCTTTTTGATGCGAATCCTTGCGCGGATCGCTTGCCGGCTTGAGTGCGGCACCCCTTGCCGCTCTATGTTGGCCATGGGGTTGTTTATTCGACCGAGTATCTTTTTTATTTTTTGATTGCGGGGGCGCTAAGGCCTCCTCATCAAATTCCGGTAGTAATTTCCGCTTCGGATAGCTCTTTGTGTGACAAGTATCGCCGTACTTGTTTGCGGTGTTGAGTACTTTGCCCCATCTAATTCTGAGTGCATCTTCCTCTGTTTTGAGCTTCCACTTTTGCTTTTTCAGGCTACGTGCAGTGGCGACGAGCCTTTTGTGGAGGTTATTCTGCTCCAGCAACTTGTCCGGCGTGAGGTCGTCCGGACTATTATCTTCACCGGGGACGGGTTGTTCGGTTTGTTTACCCAAATTGCCCTGTTCGGATGGTTGCTCGATGGCATGTTCATCGTCCGCCGGTTCACCCTACTCGTTGGCTGGGTCTTGGTCGAGGTGGGGTTTGGCGCGGCGCTTACGCCGCCGCTTTGATTGATTTTCGAGGGAACGATCCCTCGTTGCGTCCCTTTGTTCCTCGTCGTCGTTTCTTTTATGTGTGTCCACCATGTATACATTGTGAGATGAGGTGGTTGTCCAGTGCCCTATAGGCGCTGATTCCTGTTCGTCTCCTACATCGTCGTCCATACCGTCGATGTCTTCGGAGTTGAAATCGAGTATGTCGGTTAAATCATCGACAGTGGCTATTAAGTGGGCGGTGGGTGGGCTTTGAATTTCTCCGTCGTCCGCATCCCAACCTTGCTGACCATAGTCCGGCCAGGGCTCTCTTGATAAAGAGAGAGACTTTAGTGAATTCAGAATGTCACCAAAGGGCGAGTGCTGAAAGATGTCCACGGCGGCGAACTCCATGATCGGCGCCCAACCGGGTTCGATTGGCAGGGGCACGGAAGGTTCAGAGTCCGGATAGGAGTCCGGCACCTTGGAGTCACGAGCTTCGCAAAGGAGAAGGCTGGTGTTCGGCTCGATCGCCGCAAAGGTTGCAGCCCCCGAGGCGGCGTCTAGCCATCCGTCCTCGATTGGCGCAGTCGGCTCCGAACTAAGGGTCGGAGCGGACACCGGGGCGGCCTCCAGGGAACTGTTCAGTGGTAGAGCTATATCATGCCCATCGCGACAGTGTGGCGCGCCCGGCCGTGGCTCGAATTCGTCGAAGATCAAGTCTCCGCGGATGTCGGCCGTGTAGTTCAAGCTTCCAAATCTGACCTGATGGCCAGGGGCGTAGCTTTTGATCTGCTCCAGACGGCCAAGCGAATTGGCCTGCAGTGCAAAGCCTCCGAATACGAAGATCTATCCGGGGAGAAAAGTCTCACCCTGGACCGCGTTGTTGTTGATGATCGGAGGAGCCATCGGGCCTAAAGATGACGACACAGAGGAACTCTCAATGAAAGCACCAATGTCGGTGTCAAACCCGGCGGATCTCGGGTAGGGGGTCCCGAACTGTGCGTCTACGCGGATGGTAACAGGAGACAAGGGACACGATGTTTTTACCCAGGTTCGGGCCCTCTCGATGGAGGTAAAACCGTACTCCTGCTTGATTGATATTGATGATATGGGTAGTACAAGAGTAGATCTACCACGAGATCAGAGAGGCTAAACCCTAGAAGCTAGCCTATGGTATGATTGTTGTTCGTCCTACGGACTAAAACTCTCCAGTTTATATAGACAACGGAGAGGGTTAGGGTTACATAGAGTCGGTTACAATGGGAGGAGATCTACATATCCGTATCGCCAAGCTTGCCTTCCACACCAAGGAATGTCCCATCCGAACACGGGAAGAAGTCTTCAATCTTGTATCTTCATAGTCCGGGAGTCCGGCCGAAGGTCATAGTCTGGTTATCCGGACACCCCCTAATCCAGGACTCCCTCACCCACCTTTCAAGTCCTATGCCTAAGTGAAAGTGTTACAGCTATATAGTCCGGTTGCCTGGTTCGATGTGCGATCACCTCCTTAATGGACCAAGACGTTGGATCAAGTGTGTTTACCCATATTTTTTTGAACACCCCCGCATTATATGCGTGGGGGCTAAAGCCAACGACTGCTAACTTTCATGCTATATGCATACATAAACGGCCAGACAAGAGACATTATAATACTTTTAGGCAAAAGTATAAAAACAGCCTCTATAATCAACACATAATTGTTTGCAATCAATAGACTTGTCACTCGAACATGACATTCTTTGAGCACTGAGCCTCTATTCTACGGGCACCTTCTACGACCTGCTCGAAATAGTGCTCGGCTGGGTCTTGGCTTCCTGCCGGACCCTGGGTCGCAATGCTTGTGGCCTCCATATCCGCCAATATGTCTTAACACGGGCAAGAGCCATCCGCGCACCCTCTATGCACGCCGACCTCTTCACGGCATCGATTCGCGACCTGGCACCAAATAGTTGCTGCACTAAACCAAAGTAGTTGTCCGGCCTCGGTCCCTTCGGCCATAGATGGTCTATTACAGACCTCATTGCAAGACCGGACAACCTATGGAGCTCGGCTATAGTGGCCATCTTCTCACTTAATGGCAATGCGCGCGTTGGAGCGCTAAATTGCAACCAGAATAGCCTTTCTATTTCATTATCTTTATGATCCTTGAATAACTTGGTCGCATCAGCCCTACTCTTCCTCCAAGTCCGCATACTCATCTGCAGCGCTCCAAAGTTGATCCAAAGGAGCATACTTTGGATCTAAGAACTTCATCCGCAACAAATAGGGGTTTCCATCCGGGATTTCTCCGGCTTGTCGAAGTTCCTCCCGCGCGTCTCTAATATCAGAGCGCATCTCCTTAGCCAAATCCAGTGCCTTCTTCAGGTCAGCTGCCTTTGCCTGATTCTCCTTCTCGAGGAGCTCATACCGGCCGGCGGCATCCCTCAGCTCCACATACATCTCAGCTATCTTTTCTTCGCTTTAGAGATGAGCAGCCTGTTCGGCTCTCAAGTCTTCGGCCGCCTTTAGGGCAGCCGCATTGCTAACCCGGGTTTGCTCCTTGGCTCAGGCAAGTTTCGCCCTCAGGGCCTCCATGGCAGTAGCTTCGCCTGCAGCCACATCACGTCATATTAATATTACAACATTCTTACAATTTCCTAAACAAATAAGGAAATACGAGCGTATACTCTGCGACTCATCGAATCGCTTGTTCACAAGCGTGATGTCGGCATCCACCACATCAATCTGTCGCCTCGATTCAGCAAATTCAGCAGTCTGGTCTATCACTGGACCCTTAGCAACCTGCACATCAATACAAGTGCGATGATTACCTGGGAGTGTGATCCTCCGTTTGCCGCCATAGGCTGGCAACCACAGTCTCAGGGGCTACTATCTATACAGAGCACATCTATCATGTGCGGTGCAACCAAAAATTACGTATTTTGTTGCTTACCTCAAAGCCTTTGAGCAAGCTTTTAAAAGATTCATTTAAACCGCTTGTAGCGGAGGATATTTTCTCCAACACCGTATCCATTAGTGTATAGTGGTCCTCCGAGAGAGCAGCTTGCTCCAGGAGGCCCGTCAGTATGTTCGGCCGGGCACCGGACTCTCCCGGACCCTTCTCATTGCCCTCCACAGGAGCCGAACGCGCTAGGCTCGGGACGGCTGAAGTGTTAGATTCTGGCCTCAGTGGATCTAGACTCCTCCGTGACGACACCTCCGGGTCACCTGCCCCATGGGGCGGAGAGGTAGGTGGGGTTTCACTCTCCATCATCTCCAGAAGAAGATCCCCTGAGGACGAACCCTGTTGAGATGAACTGCTAGCCGGACTGCAAAAAAAATAGGTCCTGGTTATTACTCTCGGAGGAAAAGCGATAAGTTTCTGGTTTATCAACTCACAGCTCGGTGGAGGGCTGGCCCGTTCTCGGGCATGATACGGGGAGGACTCCCTTCGGGGCTGGGCTCTCTGGTGAAGTTTTCTTCCCTTGCTTAGGCGCCTCCGTCTTCAAGTCTTCAGAGGCAGCCCTTTTCTTCCCGCGGGGGAAGGAATTCTTGGATTCACCTCCCTGAATATCCTCCTTCATGGAGACATTAATTCCCCCGGTTTGGATGAACAATGTGTGAAGCTCACTCTCCCCTTCATCGTTCCCCGATGGCACTTGGCTTAATGCCCGCTCAAGCATCCTGACTATTGCCGGACTGGGCGGGCCTTCGGGAAGTGGGGTCGGACACCTGATTCTCTCCGCCTTGCTGAGCCAATCCTGGCCACGGACAGTTTTTTCAGACTAATGTTATGATAAATACAAAAAAAGTGTTCGGTTATAGGGTTACTTACTTGGTTATCTGGGCGGTTGCAGCTCAGGCCCGCATCCTCGGTAGTGTCCGGACACTTTACTCGTGGCTTGAAGAACAACTTATACATCCCTTCGAGCGTCATACCAAAGAAGTGTTGAATGGTTCGCGGACACTCCGAATTGAACTCCCACATCCGGAGAGGACGCCGTTTGCACGGCAGGACCCGCCGAACTAGCATTACCTGGATTATTTTGACAAGACTAATATCCCTCTCAAGAAGCTCCCGAATACGGCTCTGCAACGTCGGTACATCATTAGCAGGCCCCCAGTCTAGTCCCACGTTGGCCCACGACGCCAGTTGAGGCGGAGGGCCCGAGCGGAAGGCGGGGGTGGCCGCCCACCTTGTGCCTCAGGGGGCTGTGATGTAAAACCACCTCCGTTGCCACAGATCAGACACCTCCGAGAAAGAACCTTCTGGCCATGGACTATCGGCGTTTCTGCTTACTGCGGCGCCTTCGCACTCCGCGTGTCACCCCTCAATATCCTTCGGCTTCACATTGAAGGTTTTGAGCCATAGGCCGAAGTGGGGGGTGATGTGGAGGAAGGCTTCGCACACGATGATAAACGACGAGATGTGGAGGATGGAATCCGGAGCTAGATCGTGAAAATCTAGCCCGTAATAGAACATGATCCCCCTCACGAAGGGATCAAGAGTAAAGCCCAAGTCTCGGAGGAAGTGAGAGACAAATACGACACTCTCATTGGGTTTGGGAGTAGGGAAGACCTGCCCTGTGACAGGAAGCATGTGCTTGCCATCGGCCGTCAGATACCCGGCCCCCCTAAGCTTCGCAATGTCCTCCTATGTGACAGAGGAGGCCACCCACCGTCCTTGAAGGTCGGATCCGAACATAATCGAAGATCCAAAGTGCTTAAGCTTGAGCTTTGAGTGTTGGGACTCGAAGTGCGGGAAGGCGCAAGCGTGGAGATAGAGGGATAGGCCTCGACCCCTCTATAAAGGGGGGGAATATCAAGCGTCCCCAGCGTAACCGTTCGGGACTTGCCTAAAAACATAGAATCATGCCAACAGGCATGGTTGGGTTACCCATACCTGTATTGATGAGGATCCCACGATAAGAGGGACATGATCTCTGCTTTGACAAGACGTGCCAAAGGAACCGCCTCGTAATATGTGCGGTAGCTGGTTATAAAAAAAGGTTCGAATAAAAACTGGACCCTGGCGTCATGTCACGTTTCGAAGAGTTGTCAGCAGACTGGATTTGTGGATTATTATTCTCTCTACAGGGGTATATGGAATTTGTTCTGCAGAGCCGGACACAGTCCTTGTGTTCGGAATTTATCTTGAAGTATTCAGAGATGGAACCCGCCTTGCAATGCCGAAGACAATATGCGCGCCGGACTCATCGTCATTAAAGCCTGGTTCAGGGGCTACTGAGGGAGTCCTGGATAAGGGGGTATCTGGACAGCCGGACTATATGCTTTGGCCAGACTGTTGGACTATGAAGATACAAGATTGAAGACTTCGTCCCGTGTCCGGATGGGACTCTCCTTTGTGTGGAAGGCAAGCTTGGCGATCCGGATGATAGATCTCCCTCTCTGTAACCAACTCTATGTAACCCTAGCCTCTTCTGGTTTCTATATAAACTGGAGGGTTTTAGTCCGTAGGACAACACAATCATAATCATAGGCTAGCTCCTAGGGTTTAGCCTCTACGATCTTGTGGTATATCAACTCTTGTAATACTCATATCATCAAGATCAATCAAGCAGGAAGTAGGGTATTACCTCCATCGAGAGGGCCCGAACCTGGGTAAACATCGTGTCCCCATTCTCCTGTTACCATTAGCCTTAGATGCACAATTCAGGACCCCCTACCCAAGATCCGCCGGTTTTGACACCGATACCTGGCCTTGCAGGCTGTCTGAGCGTCCCTCATGCAGCACTGGAACACCCCAGCCGCGCCCGCCAGGCCGAAAGGCATGCGAACGTAGCTGTGGGGCGGTCCCCCACATCGGCCGACACGAGACGGCCACATGAGTTGCCAAGACGCAGCCCTGCTGAGCCCGGGGATGTCGATGTAGACGCGGAACTCCTTACCCTCGCCTGGGCAGTGAGCCGCGCCACGCGGCAAGCGACGATCGCCTTGCAGAACCCTTCCTTCCTGAATCTCCTCGATTGCCTTGCTGATGAACTCTTGAACGCCTGGTGCCTCACGCCTGCTGCCTTCTCCTGGGAAGGGTGCTCTGAAGAGCGCGTCCACATGGTGCCCGAGCGCCATTCTCACAATATTGAATAGATTCGAGGCCCTCCAGAGGAGAGCCCCCGAGCCCAGCCTGAGAGGGGTGCCGGGCACGCCTTCCTATGCGATGGGTGATGGTGTCGTGTCCGGAGACGCGAGGCTCAGTGATGCGTACTCAAGTGATGCTTCCTCACAAGACCCCTATCCCAGCTGCAACTCCTTTGTCTTGGGGGCGACCTCAGGAGGGAGGGCGCTGTCTTCATCTTCAGGGTTCTCAACCGCTGCATCTTGGTAGGCACGCTCGAGGGAGCACACTGTATCCTTCTACTGACAGGCGACCGTGATGATGCCACCGCTTTCTGGCATCTTGAGGACGTGGTAGCCGTGGTGCGTGGCTGCCGTGAACTTGGCTAGTGCTGGGTACCCTAGGATGGTTTTGTAGGGCAGGCGAATGTTGGCGACATCAAAGTCGATGAGCTCAGTGTGGTAGTTGTTGCGCTCGCCAAAGGTGACAGGGAGGCGAACCTGCCCGATCGGGTGTGTCGATCCGTCGGTCACTCCTGAGAATAGCTTGGTGGGGTGAAGCTGGTAGTATGGCACCTGGAGCTGGCCGAACGGCTGAATAGAGAGGACATTGAGCCCAGCTCCCCCATCGATAAGGATCTTGGTTACGGTCATGTTGCTGATGACTGGTGAGTAGAGCATGGGGAGCGCGCTTGTGGTAGCTGCGCACTTGAGCCGGTCCAAGGAGTCAAAGGTGATGACGCACTTGGACCACTTGAGAGGGTGAATTGCTTCAGGCTTGGGGAGCGCCGTGTTCACCTCGCGTGCAGGCTGCTTGAAGACGCGGTGGGAAGCTCGGACCTACAAACCGCCCAAGATGCAGGCGATGGCTCGAGGCTCCTGGAAGCCCCGAGCCCCCTTGTCCTGATAGTGATGTTCATTCCTTCTTGGCGGTGGAGGCAGAGGAGGCAAGGCTGTGTTGCCCTGAGGTCGATCCTCACGAGGCTGCTCCCTCTAGTTTCCCTCGCGAGGCTAGTCCTGCCAGCGGTCCTCACGAGGCTGGCCGCACCACTCCTGGTGACGGTCGCGCTCGTACCAGCGTCCTCCTCCTCGGCTACCTCCACGACCATAGCCTCGATCATTGTGCTTGGGGCGTTGACCGAGGCGCCCGTCACGGAGAGCCCTGAGGTCCTGGCAATCGCTGGTGTTGTGGATGTAGACGTTGTGGAAGGCGAAGAACAACCGCTTGCCCTTGGACGACTCGGGGTGGTCGCAGCCGCGCTTGGTCTCTGTGCTCAGCCGCGAGCACGACCGGCCCTTTGTGCTTCGTGTCTTTGGCCTTGGTATTCTTGTCTTCTGGATCAGCATCAGGGAGATCGAGTAGGGAGAGGCATCCCTCCTTAGCCCTTGCGCACTTGTTCGCGAGGTTGAACATCTTCTGAGCGGTGCAGAGATCCTCGTGGATGGCGAGCTCCTCCTTCATCTTGACATCACGAACGCCGTCGGAGAACGCGGATGGCCTCATCCGAAACCTTGGGGATCTTGAGGCAAACGTTGTTGAAGCTAGAGCTGCAAAAAAAGCTCGAAGCTCGCGAGCTAAACGAGTAGCTCATGACTCGGCTCGAATTGACTCGAATTCAAAGAATAACAAGTCGAGCCGAGTTTTAGTTTAAGATCTTTTATAGAGCGAGTTAAATGAGTCAATCTCACGAGTACTCGTGTAACTCGTTAGGCTCGGTACAAAAGATCAGCCACTCCCAATCCAAAAAAAGATCATCCACTCAGCACCCCGCATCCCAGGCGCACAAAACATGGCCCAACCATTGAAGGCCCAGCCGCCCAAGAGACTCATGCATTGCAAGAGAATTACAATTGTTTGGTGATGTATATTTTTAATATATACATAATCATTTTTATCATATTTGAGGTTTTATGTTCATATCTTTAATGAGCTTAACAAGTTAAACGAGTCATCTCGCGAGTTATACGAGTCGAGCCAATCTTGGGTTTGAGCTCGTTATAGTAACAAGTTGAGTCGAGCTAGCTCGTTAACAAGACAAGCTCTAGCGAGTCGAGCCGAGCTGGCTCGACTCGGCTCGAATTCCAGCCCTAAATGCGTGCCATCCTTGAGGGCCATAGGGAACCAGTTTGCCATGATCTTCTCGCCGCTGTTGGCCACCTCAATGCTCAGCCCATAGAGCTGCAAGAACTCGATGGGGTCTGCGGTGCCGTCGTAGCGCGGAGGAAGGTCGGTCTTGAACTTGCTTGGCCAGACGACGTTGCGGAGCTCCGGAGTGAACGTGCGGCATCCTGCCGTGGCCATCGGAGGTCGTCGAGGAGGTGGAACGTAATCCTAGTGCTCATGCACCGCCACCTCCTGTGGCGGCGCGCGGGCCTGGTGCTGGGGCGCTGGAAGCACGCGTGCTTCCCCTTGGGGACGCTGCACCACCTCGCAGCTCACGTCATCCCGAGCCGGCGCCGCGCGCTGCGGGTCGTGCTGTGGAGCCATGCACCTTGGCTTGACGATGGAGCCACAGGCCGGAGGTGGTGGAGGAGCCCCGTGCACGACGTCTCCCGCTGCAGGTGGTTGCTGAGGTAGCGAACGAACTGGCCCGTCGGAGCCACCGTGCGCGACGCTGATGAGCTCGGCGATGCGCGCGAGCCACTCCTCATAGAGATCTCCCATCGGGCGTTAGCGAAGAAGCTCCCGTGCCGTGAGCAGAGCGGCCTGCACGTCCACCTGGCCGCGACGTGCGTGCGATGATGAAGCTGCTGGGGTCAGCGATGGAGTGGCGGTGCGGCCGTCACGGTGCAGCGACAGGTGGATCGACGAAGCTTGCTGCTTGTGGCCAGTAGGGCCCGTGGCGGCGTTAGCCACTGGAGAAGGAGTGTGGCGGGCTCAGCCGTCCCCTGCCGGACCCATCTGAGCGAGGCAGGCGGCGACATCAGCCCGATGCTCGGTGCGAGCCCTACGCGCGTCGGCCATGGAGATGTCGGAGCGGAGGCGGATCGAACGATGGAAGAGAGGATCCGACGCACCCCTACCTGGCGCGCCAAATGTCGGATTTCGGGATCCGGCAAGCCGTGAAAGGTTCGAACTCTAGGGTCCGTGCGAAGATCTCAACCTGCCCAGCCTGGCTACTCGCGATCTCACCAAGCCTAGCGCGTCGAGCTCAAAGAGACACAAAGACACACAAATTTATACTGGTTCAGGCCAGCATGTTGGTGTAATACCCTACTCCAGTGTGTGTGGTGGATTGCCTCGAGGGGCAATGGATGAACAAGTACAAGGGATGAACAAGCCTTTTGAGGAGAGGTGTTCTTGAGCTGGTGTAGTGGTCTACTTGTGCTAGTTCTCTCTTGGATCCGTTCTTTGGGTCCCCTTTCTATGGTGGTGGCTAGTCCTAATTATAGTGGCCTTGGTCCTCTTCCCAAATATGAGCTGGAAGGGATTCCACAAAGGCGGGATTTGAAAGGGGACAAGAAGTACAGTCTATCCTGACAAAAGTGCTCTTCGCGTACGAAAAGCGTCTTGGTCGTGACGATGCGGTGGGCTCGCTGATGATCTCCGTCCTGCCGTCCTGGCGGTCTTGGTCTCGTTGCACCGAAATGGTAACCTTTGGCTGATTCCTTAGGACTCCGCGCCTGTGGCTTGCCTTCCTTGCACCGAAGAGGAAACCTGTGCTCTGCGCCTGCCTGGCACCCGTCTGGCCTTCGTCGTCATGGCTCTCGTCAGCTGAGCCTCGTGAGGTATCTTGCATAGAAATCCCCGCCCGTCAGGAGCCCTCCTGAGGAGGCTGCTTTCTTCGGGGGTCATAGCATCGCCCGCCTTGCGAGGCTTGGCACCTCGCGAGGGTCTTGTAGTGTTGGCGCTGAAGTTGGGCCGTACCAGGCCGTTCATGGAGCCACGTGGTGGGCCGCAGGTAGGCAGGGCTGTATACCCCCATATCCAGGATGCCGACAAAATCGTTGGTGGTAAGCAGTATGACTATCACCGCCCACAACTCTTTTTGTTCTACTCGAGCATATCATGTACTCATAGACCTGGCTCATGATGCCATTGTTGGGAATCGTTGCATGGAAAAACAAAAAAAATTCTACGCACACGCAATGATCTATCCATGGAGATGCATGGCAAAAAAGGGAGAGCAATGGTACCCTCATAGACCATAAGCGGAAGCGTTTCACAATGCGGTTGATGTAGTCGAACTTTCTTCGCGATCCACTGATCGAGTACCAAACGTACGGCACCTCCGAATTCTACACACATTCAGCTCGGTGATGTCCCTCGAATTCTTGATCTAGCAAGACGCCGAGGTAGTAGATGAGTTCCGTCAGCACGACGGCGTGGTGATGGTGATGGTGAAGTGATCTCCTCAGGGCTTCGTCTAAGCACTACGAAAATATGACTGGGGGAGTAAACGATGGAGGGGAGTGCTACACACGGCTAGGCAATTTTCTGGTGTGTGCCAGGGGTGGCCCCCACATATATATAGGTGGGAGGGGGAGGGGAGAGGCCAGGAGGCGCCCCAAGTAGGACCGAATCCTACTTGGGCTCCTCCCAAGCCACGCGCCCCCTGCCATATATATTGGAGGGGGAGGAAAGAGGGGGAGGGGGAAGGAAGGGGGAATCCTATTCCCTTTCTTTCCTTTCCTACTTCCCCTTTCCTTCTCCACCTTGGCCAGCCCATATGGGGGGCGCACCAGCCCCTTGTGGCTGGTGTATTTCCCCTCTTGGCCCATAAAGCCCATATCTTTTGTCGGGGTTGCCCAAAACCCCTTCCGGTGGCCCGATATGTACCATGTACCCTCTGGAAAACACTTCCGGAGTCCGAATACCATTGTCCTATATATATCAATCTTTACCTCTCGACCATTTCGAGACTCCTCATCATGTCCGTAATCTCATCGGGGACCCCGAACAACATTCGGTCACCATATCACATAACTCATATAATACTATATCACCATAGAACGTTAAGCGTGCGTCCCTACGGGTTCGAGAACTATGTAGACATGACCGAGACACCTCTCCGGTCAATAACCAATAGCGGAACCTAGATGCTCATATTGGCTCCTACATATTCTACGAAGATCTTTATCGGTCGTACCGGTATGACAACATACGTAATTCCCTTTGTCCATCGGTATGTTACTTGCCCGAGATTCAATCGTCGGTATCATCATACCTAGTTCAATCTCATTACTTGCAAGTCTCTTTACTCATTCCATAATACATCATCTCGTGACTAACTCCTTAGTCGTTTGCTTGCAAGCTTATGATGTGTATTACCGAGAGGGCCAAGAGATACCTCTCCGATACTCGGAGTGACCAATCCTAATCTTGATCTATGCCAACTCAACAGACACCTTCAGAGATACCAGTAGAGCAATTTATAATCACCCAGTTACATTGTGATGTTTGATACCACCCAAGGCATTCCTCTGGTATCTGGGAGTTGCATAATCTCATAGTCAAAGGAATATGTATTTGACATGAAGAAAGCAATAACAATAAAACTGAACGGTCATTATGCTAAGCTAACGGATGGGTCTTGTCCATCACATCATTCTCCTAATGATGTAATCCCGTAATCAAATGACAACTCATGTCCATGGTTAGGAAACGTTAACCATCTTTGATCAACGAACTAGTCTAGTAGAGGCTTACTAGGGACGTTATGTTTGTTTATGTATTCACACGTGTATTAAGGTTTTCGATCAATACAATTCTAGCATGAATAATAAACCTTTATCATGAATAAGGAAATATAAAATAACAACTTTATTATTGCCTCTAGGGCATATTTCCTTTAGAACATCTGTTACACCGCTGCGTAGAGGGGGACAGAGTTGGTGATGACGACGGCGAAGTTGTTGGTGTAGATCGCCGTCATGATGATTGCCCCGGCGGTGTTCCGGTGCCACCGGGAGAGAGGGGGATAGAGCCCCCCTCCTCTCCTTCTTCCTTGGCCTCCCCCTAGATGAGAGGAGAGTTCCCCTCTGGTACATGGTCTCCATGGCTACTGGAGGGCAGGAGCCCCTCCGAGATTGAATCTCTCTCTGTTCTCTTCTGTTTTGCGTTCCTGTTTTTGGCTGAAAACTGTTTCTTAAATTCCCGGAGATCCGTAACTCCGATTGGGCTGAAATTTTAACATAATTTTTATCCAGATAATATCTTTCTTACAGTGAAAGAAGTGGGTCAAATAACTAACGAGGTGCTCACCAGCCACCAGGGCGTGGCCACCCCTTGGGTGCGCCCTGGTGCCTCGTAGCCACCTCGTGCACCATCTTGTGTTGATTCTTCTTCCCAAAAATCACATATATTCCAAAATAAATCTCTGTAAGTTCTTATCGCATTTGGACTTCATTTGATATGGATATTCCATGAAACAAAAAACATGCAATAAACAGGAACTAGGACTAGGCACTGGATCAATATGTTAGTCTCTAAAATATTATATAAATTGTTGCCAAAAGCACGTGAAAGTTGTAGAATATTCGGATGAACAATAAAAAATATAGATAAGAAGGAGACGTATCCGCACCCCCAAGCTTAATTCCTGCTTGTACTCAAGTAGGTAAATGATAAGAAAGATAATTTTTGATGTGGAATGCTACCTAGCATAATTCTTGTCGTGTAATCTAATTATGGCATGAATGTTAAGACACAAGTGATTCAAAGCAATAATCTATAATTTCATATAAAGACATCAATACTCGTGCATCCCAAGGAACAATCATGCCTTTTAGAATAAAAATGCTAAAGACTGATATCCCTACAAAATCATATTGTCCTGTCATGCTCCATCTTCCTAACACAAAGTATTTATCATGCACAACCCCGATGACAATCCGAGAAATTGGTTCATACTTTTTAACGCGCTTCAACCTTTTTAACCCACATGCAATACATGAGCGCAAGCCATGGACATAGCACAATGGGTGGAATAGAATATGGTGCTAGAGATTAATATGGACAAGACAAAAAGGAAGATAGTCTCACATTGACATGGCTAATCAACGGGCTATGGAGATGCCCATCAATTGATGTTAATGAGAGGAGTAGGGATTGCCATGCAACGGATGCACTAAGAGCTATAAGTGTATGATAGTTCAAACTAAAAACTAAGTGGGTGTGCATCCAACTTGCTTGCTCAGGAAGACCTCGGGCATTTGAGGAAGCCCATCACCGGAATATACAAGCCAAGTTTTATAATGAAAAATTCCCACTAGTATATGGAAGTGACAAATAGGAGACTCTCTATATGAAAAACATGATGCTACTCTGAAGCACAAGTGTGGAATAACATTGCCCCTTTTCCCTTTTCTCTCCTTTTTTCTCTTTTTTTTCCTTTTCTTTTTTTCTTTTTTTGGCTTCTTTTTTTTTCTTTTTCCTTCGGAGTCTCATCCCGACTTGTGGGGGAATTATAGTCTCCATCATACTTTCCTCACTTGGACAATGCTCTAATAATGATGATCATCACACTTCTATTTACTTACAACTCGATATCTAGAACAATATGACTCTATATGAATGTCTTTGGTAGTGTACCAGGATGTGCAATGATCTATCATAGCAAGGATATCAAAACACAGATAAGCCATTAAAATATCATGGTAGCTATCTTACAACCATGAAAGCAATATGACAGTGAATGCTCAAGTCATGTATATGATGATGATGGAAGTTGCATGGCAATATATCTCGGAATGGCTATGGAAATGCCATAGTAGATAGGTATGGTGGCTGTTTTGAGGAAGATATAATGAGGCTTATGTGTGATAGAGCGTATCATATAACGGGGTTTGGATGCACCAGCAGAGTTTTCACCACATCTCGAGGTGAGAAATGGCAATGCACGGTACCGGAGAGGCTAGCAAATTGCAGAAAGGTGAGAGTGCGTATAATCCATGGACTCACATTAGTCATAAAGAAATCACATACTTATTGCGAAAGTTTATTAGCCCTTAAAGCAAAGTACTACTATGCATGACCCTACGGGATAGATTGGTAGGAAAAGACCATCGCTTGTCCCTGACCGCCACTTATAAGGAAGACAATCAATAATAAATCACACTCCAACTTCTTAGCATAACGAGAGACTATACGTGCATGGTTAGGGAATCACAAACCTTAACACAAATATTCTTACTAAACCACAATCATTCACTAGTACCTCCCACATATTAACATCTCTATATCGCAAAACTATTGCAAGGAATCAAACATATCATATTCAGTGATCTACAAGTTTTATGTAGGATTTTCTGACTAACCATGTGAATGACCAATTCATGTTGACTCTCTAAACAGATATAAGTGAAGCATGAGAGTTTAATTATTTCTACAAAATACCATGCTCTAATAAATATAAGTGAAGCTAAAGACCATTCTATAAGTAACCATTTTTCTATATGTAGAGAAACAAGCATCCAAACTTCAAATGATATAAGTGAAGCACATGAAGCATTCCCTAAAGCCATACTCAAAAGATATAAGTGAAGTGCAAATAGCACTCTATAAATTAACCAAGGACTACTCATACTAGCATGGTGCATTATTAAATAAAAATAAAAAGCACACGACGCTCCAAGAATTTTGCGCATATCATGTGAACAAAACAAAAACCAAAAGTCCGAAACATATCGATACTTGTTGAGGAAATATAGGATGCCTTCAGGGGCATCCCCGAGCTTAGACGCTTGAATTTCCTTGAATATTTACTTGGGGTGCTCTAGGCATCCCCAAGCTTGAACTCTTGCCTCTCCTTATTCTCCTCATATCGATACCTCCTCGATCTTCGAACACTTCATCCACACAAAACTTAACCAGACTATTTATTAACGGGGTTTGTACATATAACATCAAATCCCATCATGTCCTGCTGTAACATTATTGCATAATTATAATCAAATATTACCCACTGTATCCTATCATAAGTCTATGGCTTCCAAGTCAACGGGTCTCAACAAGATTTCAAACATATGCAAATAATGAAACAATAACATTAATCTATGAAAACAGGACAATCTGTAAAGATGTAAATAGTCCATAGACTTCTGTAACTCAAAAAATTATTAACAATTAGGGAAAAAAAGAAAATTGGCATATCACTACTTTGTAAAAATTTCATAATTTGTGCATGTTCCAGTAAAATATGTAAATTCACGCACTATAGCAAAAGTGTCTGTTTTTGCATTGCACATACCAAACAAGCAATTCAAACATCCTAAAGGCAAATCTTGGCACATTATTTTTATAATACAATGGATTTGTACAAGGGGATAATTATTATTGTTGAAAATTTTCTATAATTAAGATTCACAAAGTTTTCATGGGCATGAACAAAGTTCAAGGCATGCTCCCGCTTCCACGGTGCTTGTCTTTCTCACTTCCACTTTTCTTTTTGTAAAGTTTTAGGTTCCCATCTATCTTTTTTTGTTTTAGAACTTCAAAAGAGCACACAACATAAAAAAATGACTCTCTAAAACTACCGGATTGTCTCTCTAGCAGCGCTTTTTTAAATCCATTAAGTTAGGCATAAAGTGCTCAAGTAATTGATCCACCCGTTCCCAAGGTATATCAAAGCCAATTTTAATTAACAATGATTTGTAGTTTAGTTGTGAGCACCAAGCAACATATATCATGCAATGACGAAGTCTAACTCTCTTCCTATGCATCGGCATGTCATAAAAGAACAATTCATGCACAATAAGTAAAGACCAATGCATAGTATAAACCATTTCTTGCAATTTTATCGTATTGGAAACATAGAGAGGCGGAGATGTAGTTCCTCTCCCATAATAATTGCAAGAAGGAGCAAAAAGCCCATGCATATTAATTCATCAAAATTATCAATAAAAAGAAACACATTAACATAATCCTTAATAAGTGCAAATTTCTCTGATATAGTGTAGTTGGGAGAATTCAAAGAGATAATGGGACATCATGCGTGGGTGCAATAGCAACAATTTCATTTTTAACATAAGGAACTATAGCAAGTTCATCTCTATAAGCATCATTCATATTGGCATCATAGACACAAGCATAGCAAGCATCAATTTCATCAAAAAGGGATATTTCAAACGAATCCAATGGATCATAGGCATGATCCTTCGGTAAGCACGAAGGGAAATTAAACAATGTATGAGTTGAAGAGTTACTCTCATTAAAAGGTGGGCACGGGTAGCTAATCCTCTCTTCCTCCTTTTGTTCTTGGCTCTCCTCATCATCTTTTTCATCTAATGAGCTCACAATTTCAACAATTTCTTCTTCCATAGTTTCCTACGAAATATTTGTCTCTTCTTGGGCAGCAGAGAGTTTCTCAATAAAATCATCAATATCTGCATTTTATTTATAATTCTCATATAAATATTTAAGTATAGCATAATTTTCATATCTATAAACAACATCATCATAATCTTCATACTCTCCGAACAAACATTTAATTTCACAAGCACCCTTAAAAGCAACAAATTCTTCTAATCGTTCCACATCATAGTAATCATATATACCATTAGCATAAGAAGTCAAGTTTTCATTAATATTAAATTAACATGAAAAGGGAAGGTGTGGATCCTTCATCCTAGAGAAGCAAGTATAATCATATCTCAAGCATAAATTCCAAGCATACCATTGCAAATAATCAATTTGGTCCCATAAGAATTTACCTTTTTGAGTCAAGCGATAATCCCTAAAGTATTCAGGTTGATCCAACATGTCTCCCCTTATCAAGTTGAATGGGGTTTTCTCAGGATTATCAAAATAGTATTTAATATTTTCCACATAACGAGCATCGGGGGTTTTAGGAGGTTCCCCATCTCCATGAGTAGGATGTACAACTAACTTTTTCGGTATATTGTGTTCCATATCCATAACTAAAGATAGAGAACAACTTAGAACAAAAAATAAAATCTACTTAGTGACAAAGAAAACAAGCACACATGAGAATATTCACGCCATGATATTGCTCCCCGGTAACGGCACCAGAAAAAGGTCTTGATAACCCACAAGTATAGGGGATCAATTGTAGTTTTTTTTGATAAATAAGAGTGTCGAACCCAACGAGGAGCTGAAGGTATCATTTATATTCCCTTCAAGTTGTAACGTCCACCGATACAACTGTACGCACACATAACATTTGCTTCACCTAGAACAAGTATGAAACTATTTTGTAGGTGTGATACTAGAACTACTTTGCAAGAATAAAACCAGGAGTACTTTGCAAGATAATAAAAGTTAGTTGTTTAGTAGAAAGATTTTTATTACACAAGAGAAGTATTTTGTCCCTAGGCAATCGATAACTAGACCGGTAATCATTATTGCAATTTCATATAAGGGAGAGACATGAGCTAACATAGTTTCCGTACTTGGATCATATGCACTTATGATTAGAACTCTAGCAAGCATCCGCAACTACTAAAGATCATTAAGGTAAAACTCAACCATAGCATTAAGTAGCAGCTCCTCATTACTCCCATATGCAACAACCCCCTTACTCGGGTGTAAGCTTCTGTCACTCTAGCCACCCACCATAAGCGAATCATGAACGTATTGCAACACCCTACAGTGGGAATCCCGAATGCTTGCGCGACATGGAGGGCACCATAGGACAGCACCAAAATAGAACATACAACTCAAACCAATCATGATCATCAATCAACCCATAGGACAAAATGAATCTACTCAAATATTATAGGATGGCCATACAACGTTGGATAATAATATATAACATTAAGCATCATGTTTAAGTAGATATTATAGCGGGGAGAAGAGGTGTTACACCGCTGCTGCATAGAGAGGGAGAGAGTTGGTGATGACAACGGCAAAGTTGTTGGTGTAGATCACAATCACGATGATTGCCCCGGCGGTGTTCCGGCGCCACCGGGAGAGAGGGGGAGAGAGCCCCCTCTTCCTTCTTCCTTGGCATCCCCCCTAGATGGGAGGAGAGTTTCCCCTCTGGTCCATGGTCTCCATGGATCCTGGAGGGCAGGAGCCCCTCCGAGATTGGATCTCTCTCTCTGTCTCTGTTCTCTTTTCTTTGCATTCCTGTTTTGTGGCCGAAAACCAGTTCTTAAATTCCTGGGGATCCGTAACTTCGATTGGGCTGAAATTTTAACATGATTTTTTTCCGGATACTATCTTTCTTGCGGTGAAAGAAGGGGGCAACCGACTTACAAGGTCCTCACCAGCCACCAGGGAGTGGCCACCCCCGTGGGCGCGCCCTGGTGCCTCGTGGCCACCCTGTGCATCATCTCGGGTTGATTCTTGTTCCCAAAAATCACATATGTTCCAAAATAAGTCTCCGTAAATTTTTATCACATTTGGACTATGTTTCATATGGATATTCTGTGAAACAAAAAACATGCGACCAATAGGAACTAGCCCTGGGCACTGGATCAATATGTTAGTCCCAAAATTATTATAAAATGTTGCCAAAAGTATGTAAAAGTTGTAGAATATTGGCATGAAACAATCACAAATTATAGGTACGACAGAGACGAATCAACCACCAGGAGGTCCACGACGCCGAGACGCGCCCGTAGGTGTCCTACACCTCACCGTAGGACCCAGAGACGACCGGAGCATCCACTCCTTAGGCCAGTACCACCATCTCATTTTCCAGGGAAGTTCCGGCGAGTCTCGGACGAAGTAGCGCCACCCCCCAGTGAGTGATCTAATCTTGTCTGTTCATTTTGATCCAATGACTCACGTGCACCCCTTAACCAAATCGGTACTGACCAATCACGAGCCGCTATGTGTCCCACCTTATCCACAACATTATCCAAATCATTTCCATTTATTTATATTAATTTGCAGTTTTACGGAAAACCCCCTATAACTTAGAAACATCGTAACTTTTATTCTGTAAGTCCAATCAAGTGTTTCTTTTTGCAAAATGATCATTATGAATTGTAGTTTCACCTAGATTAATAAAATTTAGAATTTAAACAGTTTAAAATTTTGTGTTCTAACAGAATTAATTCAAACTTAAATATGACATAACTTGCATTTTAGAATCCAATTTGATTGTTTCTTTTTGCAGAATAAACCTACTTAAATGTAGTTTCAAGTTAGATCATTGTAGTTAATCTTAAATAAATTAAAATTTGAATTGAATTATAGTTTAGCAGTAAATATTATTCTAATAGCATTAAAATTTAAATTAGTTTAACCTTGAAATAATTTTTTATTGAATAATATTTTTGCAACATAAATGGGAAATATAAGTTTTGACTTTAGTAAAATTCTTGGATTCATAATGACTTTAGGATTTGATTATTAATCTATTTAAGTTCAACTTTACAGTACTAGGAAAATGCTTATAGATAAAGTTTACTAGTAGAGTTTGTTTATGCCCCCACGCTACTAGTAGTTAGTAGTAGCGCTAGGTAGAAAGAGCGCTACTGGTATACATTAGCAGCAGCGCTCGTTTCCTTGGAGCGCTACTGGTAAGTATGCCACACCACACCACCTGATCAATAAAAATTAGCAGTATCGGTCGTCTACCTAGCACTACTGTTACTTTAGGATCTATTACGCATGTTGAAAGAAACACGCTACTGCTATTTCTTCTATGTGTACACTTTTACCAGTAGCGTGTTTTTCCACCCTGCACTATAGGTAGTAGAACTTAGCAGTAGATATTTTGGCTGGCGACCATAGCAGTAGCGCGCTTTGGTTACCTGCGCTACTGCTATGGTCGCCAGCCAAAATACCTACCACCGTCCCCCCCTTCTTCCTCCCCTTTTCTTCCTCCCCCTCTCCTTGCACTTGCTTATTACTTTCAATGCTCCCCCTCCTCCCCCTCTTCATTGCCCCTCCACCACCTGCTCATTAATGCACTCCCTCCTCCCTTTTTCTT
>NC_041387.1:531598409-531634739 GCF_002162155.2 Triticum dicoccoides | reverse complement strand
TCCCTAGCTCTCTCTCTCCCTAGCTAGTTAGAGCTATATCTAGAGCTACTAGTTAATTAAAAAGGTGCTCGATATCCCTCTCGACACATAGGTGAGCAAAAAAAGTGTGTGTGCGATAGGAACAAAACTATATATATATATATATATATATATATATATATATATATATATATATATGTGCGATATGAGAATATACCGAATTGTGTGTGGCATGTGAGTTGCCTATATTGTGTATTTATTGCAATGTGGGTGCATGAGTTGCCTATGTTTTGCCGAAATGTCGATTCAATTCTGTTTCGGCAAATTTTGGGCAAACTCAATATGTATTGTGTTTAGGGAAGGTCATGCCGATTTTTTGTATGAATTTGATCCATGCATGCATACATGGTTATAATATTTTGCTCCGCGCGCAGGTGATCATGGAGGTCAATGGAAGGATGGTGGAAAGATATTGGCAATCTGCGGTGGACTACATGTATGAAAAAAGACTGAAGGATGTTGTATGTCCGTGTCGAAAATGCAAAGGAGGAGTCAGGCTTGACCCCTCTAAGGGTGGTAAATTCAAGGCGCACCTGCTCATGCATGGTTTCATGGATGGCCATACTCGGTGGATAAGTGAAGATGATGATGATGTGGACGTCAACGGGGCATGAAATAACGACATGGGGCCAGACGAAGAGATGACTGATTATGGGCCCAAAGAAGAAGACGGCCTTGAAAATAGTGATGGCGAAGAGGCAGTACAAGGTAGATAAGAAACGCGGACACACTGCCATCTTCATCGCTACTAAGTTCAGCCATGCGGGGCCCGCATGTTCGAGACCTGCTTCGTAAGAAGACGACTAGCAACAAAGCTGCTTCTAGAGAGGAGGCCAAACTGGCGCAACTGGAGGTAGACTCGATGACTCCTTTATATGATGGTTGCGATCCCGAGGTAACCTGCTTGAGTTTCACGCTAGAACTTCTAAAGACGAAGAGAAAAAACAAATGGATGGATGCAAGCCTGGATGAGCTTCTGAAGTATCTAAAGAAGGTTCTTCCCGCGTGAAGCCTGTGCCCTACTAGTGTCGAGGAGGCAAAGAAAATTGTGTGCCCTCTTGATCTGCCACACATTAGATATCACACATGCATCAATGTTTGCATCATATATCGGAACGAGCACGCAGAAAAAACCATCTGTCCAAAGTGTAATGCTTCACGATATAAAAAGGCCGGAAAGAAAGCTCCATGGAAAGTTGTATGGTACTTCCCAATCACACTGCGTCTGCAGCAGTGTTTCGTAGGTCCTAAGGAAGCAAAGCTTATGCACTAGCAAGCGGAGAGGATGAAGCCAGATGACCGAGATGATTCGAAGCTAAGACACCTCGCAGATGCTAGCCAGTGGAGATCATTAAACACCTAATTTGATTTTTTTCACAAATGATGCAAGGAACATCATGGTTGGTGCTAGTAGTGATGGCATGAATCCGTTTGGCAACAAGAATACCAATGATAGCACATGGCTCATGTTTGTATGGATGTATAACCTCCCCCCTAGAAGTGCATGAAGGAAAAAACATACACATGGCTATGCTTATTCAAGGGCCAAGACAACCGGGAAATGATACAAATCTCTATCTCGGGTTACTGAAGGAGGAGCTACAGACCTTATGGACAACACCGGCCAAGACATGGGACGCAAGTAAAGGAGAGTATTTCTACATGAGAGTCACGCTAATCAAGACGGTGCATGACTATCCTGGTTACGGCTATCTCTCCGGCCAGGTGTGCCACGGATATTGCGGATGCACCAGGTGCATGTAACAACCCAAAAATTTAACCATGTTTTGAATTATTAAAATTTTGCCAGGAGTTTAAAAATTCTGCTTTCTGGGTTTTCTTTTGATTTCAGAACCCCTTTTCTTTATTCTTGAGGAGTTTTTACGCTAAGTGGAAACTTTCCAAAAATATTATTGGACTTGTATGCTCACTCAATAAAACAATTCTTAATCAGTGGTTTTGTTTGCATAATTGTTTGTCCTGAGCTTTATGCTTTTAAAATGATTTTTCATTAGTTTTGAAGCCTCTCTTACACTACAACCATTTGATAAGTGCATCTAAAATTTTCACCAAAATTTGGGGATGTCATGTGATATTTCTAAATCACTCTTATGCAAAAATATCTTCTGTCCATTGGAGATTTTGAGCCCTACACCAAGTTTTCAAATCTGGTCCAGTGGGCAATTTTGCACTACAACCTATATAAATATTTCTTTCAAACTTCCACCAAAATTAGGGGAGGTCAGTAGGAGTATATTATCCATCTTTATGCAAAAACCTAGTTATGTATTTTAAATTTTTTGAGTGAATCAACCTCATTTTCATTCTGGTCCAACTTGAGGATTTGTACTGCAACCATATCTTTGCTTGCTCTTTTACCCATGGTTCTTTTTCCTGCTTGTAGTCCTTCCTACAAAACCCTTAAGTCCAAGAGCATGAACCCATTGGGATATTTTTGGTCCATGAAATGACAACCTTTAGTTTCTGCCCAAAATTGGTTTTCTCTAATAATTGCTCTAACAAGTTTCTTTGTTTGGCAAACTAAGCTGACCTCCAGCACCTACACCTAAAGAGACTAGGATCTGGAGACTTTGCCCCCCCCCCCCAAGAGTTGCCTAGGGGCTCCTGACATTCTGTCGAACACCTTGAGTTCATGAACAGAATTGACATGCTCATGAGTCTGCATTGCAGACTTGCCATAGCAGCCAAACAAACATGTCCACTAGCATCCCAGCTACCACTAGCCTAGATATGTTGATCACCAGCCCCTCATATGCCCTCTAGCTCACGCTGGCATTTCGGTGAACACATAGCGGGCGTGCTCTGGGCGCGCCCAGAGCGCATGTTTTGCACGCGCGTGGACCGAGCCGCCGCGTCGCGCCCCTGGCCCTTGCTCGCCTGCAGAGTCGCGCCCCGCCCTCGACCACTCGCCAGAACGCTCCAAGTTACCCTGGTGCCCTACAGCGCCGCCGTCAGAGCCCCCTTGGCGGCACGCCGGCGTCTGCAGTGTGCTCCTGCCACGGTCGGCGCCGCCAGAGCCACAGCCGCGCGCCAGCTGCCCCTTGGAGCAGTCCAAGCTTATTCTCACGCTCGTCTGCAAGCGCTCGTCGGCGCCATGTCGCCCTGCAACAACAGAGAGGTGGTTTGCCGCCATTCTTATCTCCGGCTACCTCGGGACCGACCTAACCGCGCTATAAAAGGGGCCCCGAGCACGTCCGAACCTCAGGCAGCCTCGCACCACCCCTCTGGCGCGCCCCACGTCCAGCAAGCATCGGCAGGAGGCCTTCCTCCTCGCCTCCGACCGATTCGGCCACTGCCACGCTCTGGTTCAATTCGTCGCAAGCAGAGTTTTCCCCACCCTTCCGGCACCACCACCGAACTCCACTTCGTCTTGCGGAACCACCTAGACCCCCAGCTACGACGAAGAACCACCCTGGCCAGAACCCCCAAATCGACTTGAAGCTATCGCCACTGCGAAGCTCGTCGCCGGCGACTCCCTCCGTCCTCACCTGCCCAACGATCACCGGGAGGACCGCCCTGGACTGGGGGATCCATCCCCACCCTCGGTATCTCGAATGGTGCCACCGTTCGCCAGCGAGTGTCGCCGGAGTCCCGCCTCCACTCGGAGCAGAGGAAGAGGAGGGAAGGATGACCGGTGAAACCTGACCAGTGGGCCCGCGGGACCCACTGTCAATGACCCACGCGTGGTCCACGCTGGATAAGTGGAGACGTAAACTCAGAATTCGCCTTCGACGTGGTCAATTTTCGAAACGTTTTTCCTTTTTTTCTGTTTTATTTAAAAAACAGATTTTGACCAAAACTTTGACTGACCATAACTTTTTAAATATAACTCCAAATAAGTTGATTCTTTTTCCTACCTCCCTTAAATATTGTCTAGTTTATTTTCAGATTTATTTGCAAAAATTTCAGACAACTTTTTGGTACTGTTTTTGAAACTATGTATTGATTCAAAAATATTTTAAATAGGATTTTTGGAGAGAGGAGAAAGATTTCAAAAGTTTTGGAGTGCACCCTGCCTTCCCCACAACTTGAAGGCAAGCATTCTAAACTCGGGCATAATTTTGTGTGTGTTGTCTGACACGGTTACAATACCACCTCGACACGGAGTGTCCGTTATTTTATGTGATGATATGTTCATACTCATGAGTGCATATTAATGATCTCATGCATATTGGAGATTTCCTTGCTGTTGGAAATGGTCATGCTTCTGACAGTAATCATCCTCGTATGCTTTTCGTGCCTGCCAGAAGGAAGCCGGGATAGTCTCTGTCTTGGGTAGACCTGAGCTTGTCCCTAGTTCCTCGTCGAGACGAGTGTCGGTGTCAAAACCGGCGGATCTCGGGTAGGGGGTCCCGAACTGTGCGTCTAGGCGGATGGTAACAGGAGACAAGGGACACGATGTTTTACCCAGGTTCGGGCCCTCTTGATGGAGGTAAAACCCTACGTCCTGCTTGATTGATATTGATGATGTGGGTATTACAAGAGTAGATCTACCACGAGATCAAGGAGGCTAAACCCTAGAAGCTAGCCTATGGTATGATTGTTGTTCGTCCTACGGACTAAAGCCATCCGGTTTATATAGACACCGGAGAGGGCTAGGGTTACATAGAGTCGGTTACAATGGTAGGAGATCTACATATTCATATCGCCAAGCTTGCCTTCCACGCCAAGGAAAGTGCCATCCGGACACGGGAAAAAGTCTTCAATCTTGTATCTTCATAGTCTTGGAGTCCGGCCGATGATGATAGTTCGGCTATCCGGACACCCCCTAGTCCAGGACTCCCTCAGTAGCCCCTGAACCAGGCTTCAATGATGACGAGTCCGGCGCGTATGTTGTCTTTGGCGTTTGCAAGGCGGGTTCTCCTCCATGTTCCATTAGCCGAATAGTGTCCGGTTTCTTCATAAATGTCGCGCTCCTTGGCTTCCACGTCCAATAATGCCCTTCTTCCACGTGTTGCATGAATGCGAAAAGCCAGGGTATTTTTACATTTTACCCCCCTAGCTGCGCGAATAAGCCGCCTATAAGAGAGGCGTGGATCCAGATCCGAATCACATCATCCTCCTTCCGCAAGTATTCATCGAAGCACATCTGACAAGAATCCATTCCAACATGGATAGTCGACGCGGTTCCTCTTCTCGCGCTCCCAGTCCTCAGCCAAGAGATTGGAGGAGATGCTCAGTCCCGCATAGCGAGTTAGTGACGCTCCAAGCAGAGGGATACCTTCCCCCAGCCTTTATGGTTCCGGTTCGAGCCGGACTGGCCACCTACAAGGGTGGGAAGTAGGAGGAGAGCGTCCCCAATCCCTCCAAAGGAGAGCGGGTATGCTTCGTCCCCTACTTAATAAGGGGACTCGGATTTCCCATACATCTGTTTCTTCGGGGGCTCCTGGAGTTCTACGGACTCCAACTTCACCACCTCACACCTGCCTCCATTTTACACATCGCGGGCTTTGTAGCTGTTTGCGAGCTGTTCTTGGGCATCGAGCCCCATTTTGCGCTGTGGAAGAGACTGTTTTTCCTCGTACCCCATTCTCACGAGGGGTCGATATATCAAGTGGGCGGAGCTGAAATATGGCGCATCGCCGGGACCGGATATCTATCCGGAACCCCGAAGAAGGCGTCCAAAGACTGGCCTTCAAAGTGGTTCTATATGGAAGACGCCCCGCTGCCGGATCCAGTTTGGATCGGCCTCCTAGAGTTTAGCAACGCTCCTCTGAAGAAACGCCTGAGTTGGCGCCCGCGGAGCCCTCAACGGGAAGATGATAGGAGTGTCCACTATCTGATGGGCCGGATACGGTTACTGGCCCATTCCGGATTAACCATGATTGGAGTCATGGCCACATGCATTATGTGAGGGGTGCAGCCGCTCCAATATAGGGGCCACCCCATGTGGGATTTCAACGGGGAGAACGACGCCACCCGTCATGGCCGCAAGGGGCCGGGATCGGCCGCCGATCTGGTGAAGATCCTGTCCGGCTTGTACAAGGGGGAGAAGGAGGACTTCCTCCGTACGAATCCATTGAATGGATTCTCCATGAATAACCCTCGGAGCTGGGTAAGCAGACGTTTATATATCTGATTCGTGCCTTTAAAGATAAGTGTCTTACTTTATGATTTCAACACAGGAACTGCGCCGGGATGTGGAGGGCATAGAAAGCCCGACTCCGCAACCCGAGGATCCGGGAAGATCCCTTGATCCGGCCTCCGGAGAGGATCCGGACATAACGGTGGAACTGATTGACGGGGTGTTCCACCAGCTCAGCATAGACAATGCTCTAGTCGCCATTACGGCTGACTACCCCGGTTTATCCCTGGCTTCCCAGGTGAGTACGACCGAAGTCCTGACACCGTTACCTGTTTAATGCTTATTTCTGACCACCGTGTACCAACGGTGCTTCGCAGGAGGGGCCTTTACGGCGGGAAGCCGAGCCCGCGGCGACCGACCAACCAAGGTCAGTGCGGTCCAGCAGGCGGAAGAGGAGTGCGGCGCGAATCGAAACGTCGCCGCAAAGGTATGGCGCACCATTGTATTTTAAGGGAAAGACTCCTGGGAGGTATATTAATGCTCATGATTCTTCCAGGAGAAAGAGCACTCGCCGGACTGAGTCCGGAGAGGTTGCTAACCAAGCCTCCGCCAGCCAGGCTCCAACGCCTGGTCCGAAGAGGGAGGCGAGCGCAAGGCGCGAGCCGGATGCTCCTCCAACGGAGGATGCCGACAGGTTGTCCGCCACCAGATCTGAGGTGGAGAGCGCCATGAATCACAGGCGCCGTCGGACAGTTCTTCGTGACGCGCGTTTCTGCCCGGAGGCATTGAATGCCTTTAATGCGGGAGACGCGCACCTCCGTGCTGCTCAAGATGGTTTAACCAGAGCCACGGAGCAGTATGTAAAAGACATACGGGTGAGGAATTTTAATAGTTATATATGCCAGTAGCCCCCGAGACTTAAAATAGTTAAACTAACTGATTTAAGGATCATTTGTTATGCCGGATCTTACAGAGAAGAATACCCACCTGTCCCAGGAGATTCAAGAATGCAAGGCCCAACTTGAGGCCGCACTAGCCGCTGCCGGGGGAGCCACAGAGACCCCCTCTGGTCATTCATATTTCGAAAAGATAAATAGTTTATGAAGTGCGGAGTGTGTATAGTCTGACAATAATATTGCAGAGGGTGCCAGACTAGATCCGGACAAGCAACATCTGCTGCGCCAGCTGAAGGCCACCGAGAAGGTGCTTATGAGGGTGTAGCAGGAGAGGAACAAACTCCAAGATGCCAACACCCAGTTGGGCGAAGAACTAAAATATGTTCGGGTCCAGCTATCTAACTCCGTAAAGGAGAATCGGCGGCTTCATCGCGGCATTTATAGAAACTGCTTGAGCAAACTCTTTTGCAAAGAAGAGTTCGGCGAGGAAGTCGATTGACAGAAATGTGTCTGTAGGTGTGCTCACGGGTCGTCCGGCGGAGGAGATGCCTGGTTCCACGGGAGACCCTCTTCCCGAGCTGTTGCAACTGCACGAACGTGTTCGGCAGGCGATGAGCGGCGTAGTTCAGGCCTTATGGCCTTCTGTCTCCCTACCCAAGGGTCTTGGAGGGCTTGCTGAGAAGCTTCAGGGAGTACGGCGGCGTCTCCGTCTATGGAAGATATCGGCCTGCCGTCAAGGCGCTAGGGAGGCCTGGGCCATGGTGAAGACGCGGTACCCGAAGGCTGATCCAAACCACATGGCCGAGGTCGGACCTGCGGGACCCGATGGGAAGGAGATCCCTGTGAGCCTGATGTACGGCCAAGTAGAATTGGCCGCAAAATATTCCCAACAGGACTGTAAATTAGACAGCCTGTTAGATGGGATTGAAGAGGAGTACAATCAGTCAGTTTGACGATGTAATTTAATATGACATGTAAAATGCCTTCTAGCCGGATTGTAGATCGTTTATCTTTGCGGACCTTTTCGCTTCAACCTCGGGACCCGACAGTCCGGAGTGTGTCCGAATACCCTTACGGTTATAAAAGAAGAGAAACCGGGGCATGCATGGAGACAAGGCGTAGGGGTCATAAGTGCTTTATCAGACAAGTGCCCAACTAGCTATGTTATATTACATGGTTAGTAAGAAACATCTTCCAAGGAGAATAGTTCCGTTAGGGGTTCCTTTCCCTGGGAGGCATGCCCTAAAGTGCATGACCGGACTGCGAAAAGAGCAGAAAAAGCATCTGGGGGAAGATAAATAAATAAGTAATAAATCATCTTTCAGGTCACCGACCGAATATTCCCTTAAGAACGCTAGCCTTCGGCTTCACCCAGTCTGAGGTACACATCCGGCTGACCCGGCAGTAACAATCGCAGAGGTGCTCCCTTTACCTCCTAGCCGAACAATCGGGAACGTAGGGGTAAGCACAGGAGCCAGGCAACCCGGCTTGGCCAAAACTTAAGTCATATCGATGCATATAATGGTGAGTAAAAGGTACATGCGGAAGTATGACACATGTGTTGGGCATGAGGCCCATATAAATAAGCTTTTGTTATAGAAGCCCCCAGGTATAACGAGTGCGAGTAGCACATCGAGTGAGTGCAAACAAAGCGCAGATCAGCCCTCAAGAGGCTTGTACTGAAAGAGGGACGAAAAAGGAGGGAAAACAAAAGACAGCAAAAAATATGAAAGGTGGACGGAGGAAGGAGACGAACTCTGAGTCCGGCGCTAGGCGTAGAATCTTCGAAGACGGGCTGCGTTCCATGGGTTTGGCTCGAGTCGGTTGTTAGATGCGTTGCATAGACGGTATGCACCACCGGTAAGGACTTGGTCGATGATGAAGGGACCTTCCCACTTGGGCTTAAGTTTGTCCTTTTTCTTGTCCGGCAGGCGTAGAACTAGCTCGCCAACGTTGTAAGTTTTGGCCCGTACTTCTCTACTTTGATATCTTCGAGCCTGCTGCTGATAGAATGCGGAACAGGATTTTGCCACGTCGTGCTCCTCCTCTAAGGCGTCCAAACTGTCCTGCCGATCCAACTCGGCTTCTCCTTCTTCGTACATGCGCACGCGAGGTGAGTCATGAATTATATCACAGGGCAAAACTACCTCGGCGCCGTATACCATAAAAAATGGTGTGAATCCGGTAGTGCGGTTTGGCGTGGTCCGCAGCCCCTAGAGTACGGAGTCGAGCTCCTCTACCCAGTGCGTGTTAGATTCCTTGAGGGACCGCACTAATCTGGGTTTAATGCCGCTCATGATTAGACCATTTGCTCGTTCCACTTGACCGTTAGTTTGAGGGTGGTAGACTGAAGCGTAGTCGAGCTTGATGCCCATGTTTTTGCAGCAGAGTTTAACCTTGTCGGCCGTGAAATTCATGTCGTTATCAGTGATGATGCTGTGGGGGACGCCAAAACGGTGTACTACCCCGGATATGAAGTCTATCACAGGTCCGGATTCTGCCGTTTTAACCGACTTGGCCTCTATCCATTTGGTGAATTTGTCCACCATGACCAATAAGTATTTGTGCTTGTGGGTTCCCCCTTTAAGGGGTCCAACCATGTCAAGCCCCCAGACCGCGAACGGCCAAGTGATGGGTATAGTTTTGAGGGCGGTGGGTGGCATGTGGCTTTGATTAGCAAAGAGCTGGCAACCAATGCATCGTTGGACTAAGTCCTAAGCATCTGCCCGGGCTGTCGGCCAATAAAATCCTGTACGGAAGGCCATGCCTACAAGGGCCCGGGCTGCAGCGTGGTGCCCGCCGAGTCCGGCGTGAATTTCAGCCAGGAGATTTCGTCCTTCCTCTTCAGAGATACACGTTGAAGGACTCCGGTTGTGCTTTTCTTATAAAGTTCTCCCTCATGGACCTTGTAGGCTTTAGATCACCGAACTATGTAGCGGGCCTCATTTTGGTCTTCGGGAAGTTCCTGCCTGATTAAGTAGGCTAGGAATGGTTCCGTCCACGGGGCAATTACTGCCATTATTTCGTGGGCTGAAGGTGTTATTTCATTGGCTGAGCCACCGATTGTGTCAGAATGTTCTGTGTTGGGTTGTGCAGTTGGTTCCGGGTTGTTATTTCCAGACTCCTCTTCCCATAATACGGATGGCTTAAAGAGCCATTCCAGGAAGATGTTTGGAGGGACAGCGTCGCGTTTTGCGCCGATGCGTGCCAACACGTCTGCTGCCTGGTTATTATCCTGGGCTACATGGTGGAATTCAAGTCCTTCGAACCGGGCTGACATTTTTAGGACGACGTTACGGTAGGCTGCCATTTTTGGATCTTTGGCGTCAAAGTCTCCATTTACTTGGAATATTGCGAGGTTTGAATCCCTGCACACCTCTAGGCGTTGAATACCCATGGAGATTGCCATCCGGAGGCCGTGTAGAAGGGCCTCGTATTCGGCTGCATTGTTGGAGTCCATGTACATTATTTGAAGTACGTATTGGACTGTGTCTCCGGTTGGGGACGTCAAGACGACGCCAGCCCCCAAGCCAGCCAACATTTTAGAGCCATCGAAATGCATGATCCAATTGGAGTATGCGTCGTACTCTTTAGGGAGTTCGGCTTCGGTCCATTCGGCAATGAAGTCAGCCAAAACTTGCGACTTTATAGCTCGTCGTGGTTTGTAGGTTATGTCAAATGGTAAGAGCTCAATGGCCCATTTTGCAATACTGCCCGTCGCGTCGCGATTATTTATGATATCGTTGAGAGGTACTTCGGAGGCCACCGTTATGGAACACTCTTGAAAGTAGTGTCGCAGCTTCCGGGATGCCATAAACACCGCATACGCTATCTTTTGATAATGTGGGTACCGGGACTTGCATGGAGTTAAGACAGTGGATACGTAGTACACTGGTTTTTGAAGAGGGAATTTTTGCCCTTCTGTTTCTCGTTCGACGACGAGTACGGCGCTGACAACTTGATGTGTTGCCGCGATATATAGTAACATAGGCTCGCCCAAGTTGGGCGCGGCCAGGACCAGATTTGTTGCCAATATGGCCTTAATTTCTTCGAGTCCAGCCGTGGCAGCATCCGTCCATTCAAAGTGTTCGGTGCGCCGGAGGAGGCGATAGAGGGGCAGCGCCTTTTCTCCCAAGCGGGAGATGAAGCGGCTTAGAGCTGCCACGCATCCCGTCAATTTTTGTATTTGTTTGAGGTCTTTTGGGATATCCAATTGTGACAGAGCCCGGATCTTGGCTGGGTTTGCTTCAATTCCTCTACCGGATACAATGAAGCCCAAGAGCTTTCCGGCTAGTACGCCGAAAACACATTTGTCCGGGTTGAGCTTAATGTTGTATGCTCGGAGGTTGTCGAATGTAAGCCTCAAATCGTCTATTAGAGTTTCGACGTGTTTGGTCTTAACGACCACATCGTCTACGTACGCCTCCACTGTTTTGCCTATCTGGGTGGCCAGACATGTCTGAATCATGCGCTGATATGTTGCGCCGGCGTTTTTGAGTTCGAAGGGCATTGTGTTGAAGCAGAATGGTCCGTACGGAGTAATGAATGTTGTTGCGGCCTGGTCTTTTTCCGCCATCTTGATTTGATGGTATCCGGAGTATGCGTCGAGGAAGCACAATGAATCGTGCCCTCGGTGGCGTCGATGATTTGGTCGATGCGAGGGAGAGGGAAAGGGTCCTTTGGACAGGCCTTGTCAAGGTCTTTGAAATCGACACAAAGGCGCCAGGATTTGTCCTTTTTTGGTACCATTACCAGGTTGGCTAGCCAGTCCGGATGTTTTATATCTCTGAGGAATCCGGCTTCTAAGAGTTTGGCTAGCTCCTCTCCCATTGCCTGTATTTTGGGTTCGAAAAATCGCCGAAGAGCCTGTTTGACTGGCTTGAATCCTTTTAGGATATTTAGGCTATGTTCTGCCAGCCTGCGTGGGATTCCTGGCATGTCTGAAGGGTGCCAGGCAAAAATGTCCCAATTTTCCCGTAGGAATTCTCGTAGTGCGCCTTCTACATCAAGGTTTAATTGTGCCCCCATGGAGGCCGTCTTTGTAGGGTCCATTGGATGGACCTGGAATTTGACTATTTCGTCTGCTGGTTTAAAAGAGGTGGACTTAGACCTCTTATCGAGTATCACGTCGTCCCTATCCACCGTGGAGCGCAGCGCAGTGAGTTCTTCTGCCGCTAGGGCTTCGGATAATGCCTCTAGGGCCAGTGCGGCTATCTTATTTTCAGCGCGGAGTGCTATTTCTGGATCACTGACAAGAGTGATTATTCCATTGGGCCCGGGCATTTCGAGCTACATGTACCCGTAATGGGGTATAGCTTGGAAGATTGTGAATGCCTCTCGCCCTAACAAGGCGGGATATCCGTTGCCGAATGGGGCCACTTGGAACGTGACCTCTTCGGACCTGTAGTTGTCCGGCGAGCCGAACACTACGTCTAGTGTGATTTTTCCTGTGCAGCGTACTTCTCGACTAGGGATTATTCCTCTGAAGGTTGTGCTGCTTCGCTCAATGCGGCTCCAGTCAATTTCCATTTTTTGGAGGGTTTCCTCGTAGATGAGGTTTAATCCGCTACCGCCATCCATGAGTACCTTGGTAAGACGAAAGCCGTCCACTATCGGACTGAGGACCAATGCGGCTGGTGCTCGAGCTGTTCGGAATTTAGGTTCGTCGCTGGCATTGAAGGTGATAGCCGTGTCGCTCCATGGATTTGTTGTTGCTACTTGGTAGACTTTGGTGAGGCTGCTGATTGTTCGTTTCCGCATGTTATTTGATGCGAAAGTCTCGAAGACTGTTAATACCGTACTGGTACTGTTGAGCTGGTTGTCTCGGGCTAGAAAGCTTTCGCCACTTTTGGCCACCTACCGTAGTATCCAACTTGCTCGAAGGCTATGTGTTGGAGTGGTGCCCTCCATACTGTGGATTTTACAGGGTCCGTTGACCCATCCCTCCAGTACGGTTCCGTGCCCTTTAGGGGTTTCTTGCTTTTTGGTTTTTAACCCAGGTGCTTGAGTATGACGCACCCTTTTATTTCGGACTAGGGTTGTATTCAGGGCCGGATTGTCCCAAAACCTGGTTTCGGTTTTCCAGGAACTCTCCATCGCACAGTATTTTTGTACTATGGTCGCCAAATCGGCAAAGCGTGTAACTTCGCGACGACTTATGGCGTTCATGATTCCCTTGTCCGTGCAATTTTTGCAGAAAATTGAGATTGCGCTTTCCTCACGGCAGTCTTTTATCCTGTCCATGACCAGGAAGAATCTGGCCCAGTAGTGATGTACTGTTTCATCGGGCTCTTGCCGTGTTTGAGATAAATCGCTTATGTTTGGGTGGTCGGGCGGAATTAAATTCGGAACCCCGCCCGGTCTGAGGCTCAAAGGCCGAGAAGTTTCCGGATTTGGAAGCTTGGATTGCTGGATGTTATCCAACAAATCTGGTCCGATGCCTGACTTTAGGTTCAGTACTTGATTGACATCTATCCTTTCACGGGAATCCGGCGTGAAGGGATCGGGAATCCGGACATAACTGGTCTTTAACATAGAGGAAGAGTCGCCGCGTTGTTCCTCTACCACGACAACGTGGTGGGTAGCCTAGGGAGAGTTAATTTCTCTTAGATCGGTTTTAAGCCCAATCTGATCGTAGTCTGTGGCGACTCCCAGGGCGGCGATGCGATCCAAGAGCTCATTTGCGGAGGACAGCTCCATCGGATCTAGCTGCTCGGCGAATTCCGAGTTGACGTGAAGATCGCTTTTGATGACTCGAGAGGTCATTGTCGGAGCGGCAGCCGAACAGGCGGTCATAAGAAAACCGCCTAGCCAGATAGTTTGGCCGGGGGCCAAAGCTCCCTTAACGACGGCGCCGTCTTTAAAGATGGGAAAAGGCATCCCTCCTGATTGCGACGGCACAGAGGAACTCTCAATGAAAGCACCAATGTCGGTGTCAAAACCGGCGGATCTCGGGTAGGGGGTCCCAAACTGTGCGTCTAGGCGGATGGTAACAGGAGACAAGGGACACGATGTTTTACCCAGGTTCGGGCCCTCTTGATGGAGGTAAAACCCTACATCCTGCTTGATTGATATTGATGATGTGGGTATTACAAGAGTAGATCTACCGCGAGATCAAGGAGGCTAAACCCTAGAAGCTAGCCTATGGTATGATTGTTGTTCGTCCTACGGACTAAAGCCATCCGGTTTATATATACACCGGAGAGGGGTAGGGTTACATAGAGTCAGTTACAATGGTAGGAGATCTACATATTCGTATCGCCAAGCTTGCCTTCCACGCCAAGGAAAGTCCCATCCGGACACAGGACGAAGTCTTCAATCTTGTATCTTCACAGTCTTGGAGTCCGGCCGATGATGATAGTTCGGCTATCCGGACACCCCCTAGTCCAGGACTCCCTCAACGAGTGTGTCCGGTATGGCATGATAGGGTATGATGAGTGGTGATTCTGTCTGTTGGATGAAATATATATTCGTTATGCTAATCATGCAGGGAATACTTAAACCTCCTGAGTCGACCATAGATCGAGTCTTGTTCGGTAACCCCCACACTTGTTTCGTACTACCACTTGTCCCTGCCATAGGTAGGGTACGGTTTAGTAAGTTGTCAACCCCATTCTAGCACACACCGTACAGAGGGGCCGAGATGAGGGTTCCACGGCCGTGGATTAAAGCCAGTCATCCGGTCAGGGGGCATGGGTGTTTCCGGTTGGGACCGAGAGGGGAGGCCACCCCTTAGAGCGTGCGATATGAATTTGATCCCATGCTACGTGAGGTTGTAGCCTCCCCACTTAGAGTTTTTCTTGACAGGTGTTGTGGGTGATTCCAGACACCGGTAAGTTAAGCTGGTGTGTGCAAGTTAGGTGTGTTTTCAATTAAAAGACCATAGACGGAATTAGTCCCGATGGACTAAAGGAATCTGTTACTCGTGGGTAAAGAGTACACCCTCTGTAGAGATTAAACATCTATTCAAATAGCCGTGTCCATGGTTAAGGACTACAGTCTGGGTTGGGTCAAGTGTCGGTCTTAGTGTCAGTCTTCGGAGGAGAAACTACTAAACCAGAATATGGATCATGACGTGTGACTGATGATGATTATGATTATTATTATTATGGACTAACCCCTTTATATTATTTGAAGTATTGAGTATCCCTGGGATGGTTTTACCTCCTGGATATTCACTATGATTGTTTTCTTATAAGCCCTTTATGTGGTGTCGCTCAGACGCCCGACTGTGGCATGCTGTTATTTATTTACTTTATAAGCCCTTTATGTGGTGTCGCCCAGACGCCCGACTGTGGCATACTGTTATTTATTACTTTATAAGCCCTTTATGTGGTGTCGCCCAGACGCCCGACTGAGGCATACTCGTTATTTATTGTCCTTTTGAGGCGTCGCTTCAGACACCCGATTGGTGCATTTTATTACTACTCTGTTACTACATAATCATGTTGCATATAAATAACCTGCTTGCATGCATCAGGGATTCCATTTTATGACTGACGCTGTGATCTTAGAATATTTCAGAACATGTTTTGTTATATTATACCTGTGTTCCTAATGTTTGCGAGTACATTCAAAGTACTCACTGGCTTGTCCCTGGCTATTTACTTGGCCAGATTTCTTGCATGGAGAGGAGCGTTGCGATGACAGCCCCGGAACCTAAGCAACGGTGATAGCTGCCCCGTGAAGATAGGAGTTAACCTGGTCAGCTGTTCCTGTGGGAAATGGAGTCCCATAGACGCTGATGTACCACAAACCGCTTCCGCCATCAACCACTAGCAACCTTATGTTGTACTCATAGGCCAGAATGGTCTTGTACTACATATTATGTATTTTTGCTTGGAGTTTCTGTATCAAGTTGGTGCCTCATCAGCTAACAGTAATCCTGGGGCTGGTGAGCACAAATGCCATTTTCTTGGGAATTAATACCCGGAAAACCGCTCGTGACAGACTTGGTATCAGAGCCAGGCTGACTGAGGGAGTCCTGGATTAGGGGGTGTCCGGATAGCCGGACTACCATCATCAGCCGAACTATCATCGGCCGGACTATCATCATCGACCGAACTCCAAGACTATGAAGTTACAAGATTGAAGACTTCGTCCCGTGTCCGGATGGGACTTTCCTTGGCGTGGAAGGCAAGCTTGGCGATACGGATACGTAGATCTCCTACCATTGTAACCGACTCTATGTAACCCTAGCCCTCTCCGGTGTCTATATAAACCGGATGGCTCTAGTCCGTAGAACAACAACAACCCTTACAATCATACCATAGGCTAGCTTCTAGGGTTTAGCCTCCTTGATCTCGTGGTAGATCCACTCTTGGAAACATCCACAATATCAATATCAATCAAGCAGGACGTAGGGTTTTACCTCCATCAAGAGGGCCCGAACCTAGGTAAAACATCGTGTCCCTTGTCTCCTGTTACCATCCGCCTAGACGCACAGTTCGGGACCCCCTACCCGAGATCCGCCGGTTTTGACACCGACATTGGTGCTTTCATTGAGAGTTCCTCTATGTCGTCACCGATAGGCTTGATGGCCTCTTCAATCGAGAACGACGCAGTCCTGGGTGAGACTTTTCTCCCCGGACAGATCTTCGTATTCGGCGGCTTCGCACAGCGGGCCAACTCACTTGGCCATCTGGAGCAGATCGAAAGCTATGCCCCTGGCCGTCAGGTCAGGTTTGGAAGCCTAAACTTCACGGCCGATATCCGCGGGGACTTGATCTTCGATGGATCTGGGCCACAGCCGAGCGTGCCGCGCTGTCACGATGGGCACGACCTAACTCTGCCGCCGGACAGCACCTTGGAGGCCGCACACAAATCCGCACCGACCCATAGTCCGGAGCCGATCGCTCAGATCGAGGACGGATGGCTGGACACCGCCTCGGGAGCTGCAACTTCTACGGCGATGGAGCCGAACACTTACCTTGTCCCGCGTAAAGCTCATGACTCCGAGGTGCCGGACTCTCTGCCGGCCTCCGAACCTCCTGCGCCCCTTCCAGTCGAATCCGATTGGGCGCCGATCATGGAATTCACCGCTGCGGACATCTTTCAGCACTCACCCTTCGGTGATATCTTAAATTCGCTGAAGCATCTCTCGATATCCGGAGAGCCCTAGCCGAACTACGGCCAGGATGGTTGGGACGCGGACGACGAAGAAATTCATAGCCCACCCGCCACCCACTTCGTAGCCACCATCGACGATCTAATCGATGTACTCGACTACGACTCCGAAGACATCGACGGTATGGACGACGATGCCGGAGACTATCAAGAACCAGTGCCTACAGGACACTGGAAGACCACCTCGTTATACGACATATACATGGTGGACACCCCAAAAGATGGGGACAGCGAAGAAGCAACGGAGGCCGATTCCTTAAAGAAACAGCCCAAGTGCCGACGTCAGCGGCGCCGCTCTAAATCCCTCCACAGCAAGAATGGAGATTCCGACACAGGAGATAATAACACCCCAGAAAGTGCCGAAGACAACCCCCTCCAGCACGATCCAGCGCAGGAGGAGGCAGAAGCAAGCCCTCACGAGAGGGCGGCAGACGAAGAGGTCGAGGATGATAATTACTTACCTCCCTCCGGAGACGAGGCAAGCCTTGACGACGACGAATTCGTCGTGCCTGAGGATCCCGTCGAACAAGAGCGTTTCAGACGCAGGCTAATGGCCACGGCAAACAGCCTAAAGAAAAAGCAGCAACAGCTCCAAGCTGATCAAGACCTACTGGCCGATAGATGGACCAAGGTCCTCGCGGCCGAAGAGTATGAACTCGAACGCCCCTCCAAAAGTTACCCAAAACGCAAGTTGCTCCCCCGACTAGAGGAGGAAGCGTACAAACCTGCATCACCAGCGCACAATACGGCAGACCGACCACCTCGTGGACACGACAGAGAGGCGTGCAAGCCCTCCACCAAAACCGTACCCCGGCATCGCTCAAAAAGCATGAAGCCATGGGGGAACGCGCCGGACTTGCGGGATATATTGGAGGACAAGGCAAGACAATCCAGATCTATCTATGGATCACGTGGGCGCCCCAAGACCCACGACGAATACCGTCGCGCCGGATACAACTACTCCGGCCGGGCCGAACACAGCAGACAACGCTCTCTCAAGCTACGTCGCGATATTGCTCAATACAGAGGCGCCGCACACCCACTATGCTTCACTGACAAAGTAATGGATCATCAAATCCCTGAAGGGTTTAAACCCGTTAATATCGAATCCTACGATGGCACAACAGACCCCGCGGTTTGGATTGAGGATTATCTCCTCCATGTACATATGGCCCGCGGCGACGATCTTCACGCCATCAAATATCTCCCGCTCAAGCTTAAAGGACCAGCTCGGCATTGGCTTAACAGCCTGCCCGCAGAGTCAATTGGATGCTGGGAAGACCTGGAAGCCGCATTCCTCGACAACTTCCAGGGCACGTATGTGCGACCACCGGACGCAGATGACCTAAGCCACATAATCCAGCAGCCAGACGAATCGGCCAGGCAATTCTGGACATGATTCTTAACAAAGAAAAATCAAATCGTCGACTATCCGGATGCAGAGGCCCTCGCTGCCTTCAAACATAACATCCGCGATGAGTGGCTGGCCCGGCACCTAGGACAGGAAAAGCCGAAATCCATGGCAGCCCTCACATCACTCATGACCCGCTTCTGTGCGGGAGAGGATAGCTGGCTAGCTCGCAGCAACAACCTCAGCAAAAACGCTGGCAGTCCGGATACCAAGGACCGCAATGGCAGGTCGCGTCGAAACAAAAACAAACGCCGCATTAACGGCGACAGCAATGAGGATACGGCAGTCAACGCCGGATTCCGAGGCTCCAAGCCCGGTCAACGGAAGAAGCCATTCAAAAGAACCACACTGGGCCCGTCCAATTTGGACCGAATACTCGACCGCTCCTGTCAAATACATGGAACCCCTGAAAAGCCAGCTAACCACACCAACAGAGATTGTTAGGTATTCAAGCAGGCAGGCAAATTAATCGCCGAAAACAATGACAAGGGGCTACACAGTGATGACGAGGAAGAGACCCGGCCGCCGAACAACAGAGGACAAAAGGGATTCCCCCCTCAAGTTCGGATGATAAACATGATATACGCAACGCATATACCCAAGAGGGAGCGGAAGCATGCACTAAGGGACGTATACGCGATGGAGCCAGTCGCCCCAAAATTCAACCCATGGTCCTCTTGCCCGATCACTTTCGATCGAAGAGACCATCCGACCAGTATCCGCCATGGCGGATTCGCCGCATTGGTTTTAGACCCAATCGTCCATGGATTTCACCTCACGAGAGTCCTGATGGACGGCGGCAGTAGCCTGAACCTGCTTTATCAGGATACAGTGCGCAAGATGGGCATAGACCCTTCAAGGATTAAACCTACAAAGACAACCTTCAAAGGCGTCATACCAGGTGTCGAGGCCAGTTGTATAGGCTCAGTTACACTGGAAGTGGTCTTCGGATCCCCGGATAATTTTCAAAGCGAGGAGTTAATCTTCGACATAGTCCCATTCCGCAGTGGCTATCACGCTCTGCTCGGACGAACCGCATTCGCAAAATTCAACGCGGTGCCGCATTATGCATACCTTAAGCTCAAGATGCCAGGCCCTCGTGGAGTCATCACGGTCAATGGAAACACGGAACGCTCCCTCCGAACGGAGGAACATACAGCGGCTCTCGCGGCAGAAGTACAGAGTAGCCTGTTAAGGCAATTTTCGAGTCCGGCCGTTAAACGACCGGACGCGGCCAAACGCGCCCGGAGAAACATCAACCAAGACCACCTGGCACGTTCCGAGCACGGGTAGCAATGCGGCCTCAACCCCAGCCCTCGCACAATTGTAAGGCAAACTCTCCGCGTACATAATTACACCCTGGAGATACCATGGGCATAGGGGGAGAGGCACAACCACAACAGACCCAGAGTGCGGTTCGACCACACCAGGGGCTCCCAAGTGTGTCGCTCTTTTTATCTTTTATTTCTCTCTTTTTTATACAGAACTCTGTCCGGCGGCGAACCTGCCGAACTCATGATGCAATAGCCAGGGAGGGACAAAGGCCGCGACGAACACTCAGGTGGTCTCCATCACGAGCATTAAATTTGTTAAATACACCATTCCGCGGCCTACCCCTGGAGGGAGATGCCTTTAATTCGTCCAATCCCTTGCTTTCCGCACTATTTGTATCATTCCACACTCATAGCATATCTTCTCGAATAAAATGCAGCACTTTTTGCCCATAATTGCATTACCTTATATATATATATGTTCATTTACGACATGTTGCATCCGTACATTTTGGTACGGCCAAATACACCAGGGGCCTATGTTCCCAGCATTATGGTGTGATAAAGTCCGAACACTTTCACAAGTGCGGCACCCCGAACTTATAGCATTATATGAATCGGCTCCGAATCATGTCTTGGGTCAATAGTTGGGTTTGCCCGGCTCCCAAGTTTGGCACCTTACGTTCCATTCTATCTGCTAAGGTAGCACTGGGAGAACCACTGCGATTGCGCCCCAGTTGAGCCGGGTTAACGCCTCAGTGGAGAAAGCTAAAACTGACTGTCATGATAAGGCGAGAGACTGGTCGCTGTTCGAGAGGTCTTTTTGGGTCCTTAAAGACCTACGCCGCTTCGAGCGAAGTACCGGATAATGTCCGACGAAGGCGTGGATAGCGCCCCGAATTCGGTCTTCCGAATACTAGGGGCTTCGCCGAAATTTAAAATTATAGAATTCTATGGCTAAGTGAGAGTGTTCAAGCACTATAAGTCTGGTTGCCTTGTTCGTTGTGTTGAGCGCCTCCCTAGATGGACCCAAAAATGGGAACAAGAGTGCTCAAGTTTATCCCGAATACCCCAGCACTCGTGGCATGGGGGCTGAAGCCGACGACTTGCCATCTCTCAGATTTAATAAACGGCCGCACAGAAGGTAATATTTTAAATTAACAAGCGTTGCCTAGCGCATATGAACAAAGTTTTCAGCGCACAGGATAACACATTGCGAATTTACTCAATAATTACATCCTTGGGGCACTCATCCGCAATCTTGCGGGCACCCTTCAGGACAGTCTTATAGTACATCTCGGGCGTATGATATTCCTTTCCCGCTGGTGGCGCGTCAGTGATTAGCTTCTCCGCATCCAGCTTTCCCCAATGCACCTTTGCGCGGGCAAGGGCCCGACGAGCACCTTCAATACAGGCGGAGCGCTTGATAACCTCCACCCAGGGGCATGCATCCACCAACCGTCGCACGAGGCCGAAGTATCTCCCAGGCATGGCCTCTCCAGGCCACAGCCGGACTATGAGGCCCTTCATGGCCTGCTCGGCCACCTTGTGGAGCTCGACCAGCTGCTTCAGCTGGTTGCTAGGGGGCACCGGATGGCCGGCCTCAGCATACTGAGACCAGAAGACCTTCTCCGTTGAGATCCCCTCCTCGGCTCGGTAGAATGCGGCGGCATCAGACACGCTGTGAGGCAGATCTGCAAACGCCCCTGGAGAGCTCCGAATTCGGGTAAGTAACACGTAATTTACATTCACATGCTCGCTTGGCATGAAAAATGCCTTACCCGCCACTATCTTCCTCACCAACTCAATCTCCTGAAGGGACTTATGGGCATCGGCCTTGGCAGTCTTGGCACTTTCGAGAGCCAAAGCAAGCTCGGACTCTCGAGTCTTTGAGTCACGCTCCAAACTCTCATGCTTTTCCATGAGAGCCTGGAGCTCTTGCCGAACCACTGCCACCCGCGCCTCCTGCTTTTCTCGCTCTGCCCGTTCCGCGGCTGCATTGCGTTTGGCCGCTGACACGGCCTCCTTCAGGGTTGCCACCTCGTTCGTGGCCCCTGTAGTACCCATGTTATCCTTGTTATTTTTTGTCGCAACCTAAATCCTTTTCTGTAAGGTACAAGTTCAAAGTGGTGTTACTCACCTTCTTTGTCCTGGAGCTGCTTCTTGGCACGGCCGAGCTCTTGCTCGGACCGCTCGAGCTCCTGCTTCAAAGCACCGACCTCCGCAGTCAGTGCGTTAGAGGTTAGCAGCGCAGCCTGCAACACATATTGACATAATTTTTTAGCAACCCTGCGTATATCTTCTTTTTTTCAGATCCTTAGTCCGGCTTTTCTTTCCAAACACCGAACCGAGCATCAGGGGCTACTGTCTATGTGGTATTACATTGCATATTTTTAACTTCTTACCTCAAAGCCTGATAGAAGGCTACTGCAGGCTTCGGTCAGCCCGCTCTTGGCAAGCTGTACCTTCTGAATCACCGCACTCATAATAGTGCGCTGTTCTTCCTCGATGGAAACGCTCTGGAGCGCCTCCAACAAATTGTCCGGCACCTCCGGTTGGACGGAGGCCGCCGGCGTCACGGTCTTGCCCTTCGTGCAAAGGGGCCGCCGGCCGGACTCCAGAACCACTGCGGTTCTGATGTGGAGTCCGGCGCAAAGTCCGGGAGGCTGCCTTGTGGCGCCTCCGGAGCCTCCCCCTGATGGGTCCCTTCTTGGGATCCCACCTTGGCGTCCTCGGTGTCGCGAGGGGTGGAGGCGGTCGGGATGGAGTCTACATCCGACGGAGCCAATGACCCGCTCGATGAAGCGGGGAGATCATCATTGGCCGGACTACAGGCAGCATGCGGCATCAAAATGATACTATGTGACGCAGAAAAAGAAATTATAAATCATTCAGGAATCCGGATACTTACGATCTCGCCGGAGGCCTGGCCCTTGAAGGCCATTCTTCCTCGCCAATGTTGATGTTGGCGGAGCTGTCCGGGGGAATAGTCCTTCCCCTCTTGGACCCTTCGGCCTCCCCTGTTGGTGAAGCCTTCCTCTTCCTCTCTCCCTCCTCTGGGAGTCCTCTTTCTCCTCCTCGTTTTCGAGGGAGGAGTCCGCCCCGGAGTCGTCGGACACCTGAAGACGGGAACTCTTTCGAGCACCCGTGGCCTCCTTCTTGGCCTTCTTCTCCGGCACCACATGCGGTGCCGGAACCAGCAGCCTCGCTAGACGGGCGTCTACTGGGTTTTCTGGCATAGGAGCCGGGCAGATAATCTGCTCCGCCTTCCTCATCCAGTCCTGTCAAAGGGAAAGGGGAAATTAAAACCCGCATAGAGTCAAACTATGAAAAGCAAGTGTCCCGTAAAGGGGTAGAATCACTTACCTCGTTGGCTTGGCGCTGCGAGCGAAATCCGCGATCTTCAGTCGCGGATGCGGGGGCTTCGGCGCCCTTGAACAGCACCCTCCAGGCGCCTTCGTACATCGTGTCGAAGAGCCCGCTCAGCGCCTGGTGCTGTTCCGGATTGAACTCCCACAGATTGAATGCCCGCTCTTGGCATGGGAGAATCCGGCGGACGAGCATGACTTGGACCACGTTAACCAGCCTGAGCTTCTTCACTAGATTCTGGATACAGGCTTGGAGTCCCGTCAGCTCCTCCGAACTACCCCACAGCAAGCCCTTCTCTTTCCAGGAGGTGAGCTGCATGGGGATACCAGATCTGAACTCGGGGGCCGCCGCCCACGTAGGATCGCGCGGCTCGGTGATATAGAACCACCCCGATTGCCACCCCTTGACGGATTCCACAAAGGCCCCTTCGAACCAAAGGACGTTGGGCATCTTGCCCAACATGGCGCCTCTGCACTCCGCTTGAGTGCCCTTCACTACCTTCGGCTTGACATTGAAGGTCTTGAGCCACAAGCCGAAGTGGGGCTGGATGTAGAGGAAGGCCTCGCACACGACGATAAACGCCGAGATGTTGAGGATGAAGTTCGGCGCCAGATCATGGAAATCCAGGCCGTAGTAGAACATGAGCCCCCGGACAAAGGGGTGAAGTGGAAAGCCCAGTCCGCAGAGGAAGTGGGGAAGAAAAACGACCCTCTCATGGGGCCTGGGGGTGGGGATGAGCTGCCCCTCGTCGGGCAGCCAGTGCGCGATGTCGCCGGACAGGTAGCCGGCGCTGCGCAGTCTTTCGATGTGCTCCTCCGTAACGGAGGAGGTCATCCACTTGCCTCGCGCTCCAGACATGACTGGGGAAGGTTGAGACGAGATGTGCGGGCTTGGGCGCTGGAGCTCGAGTGCGCGGAGATGGATAAGCAAAGGAGGAAGAAGGCGTAGGTGAAAAGGTGAATCCTTATCCCTTATATGGACGGGCGAAGTCTACGTGTCCCCCACCGGCCTGGTAAAACTCGCTTATCCCCCAAGCGTCACCATCAATGGCGCGGTTGGGTTACCCACGTCCATATTGATGAGAATCCCAGATTAAGGGGGAACGCGATCTCTGCTTCAAGAAGACGTGCCAAGGAAACCGCTTCGCTAAATGCACTGAGGTGGTAGAGTAAAAAACGATTCAAGTAATGACTTGGTAGTGGCGTGACGTCATGCCGCAAAAATGTCAGCAGATTGAACTTGTGTATTTATTATTCTCTCTACGGTGGAATGTGGAATTTATTTTGCGGAGCCGGACACTATCCTGGTGTTCACAATCTTCTATCATTCGGAGGAGGAACCCGCCTTGCAATGCCAAGCAATATACGCGCCGGACTTATCGTCATTGAAGCCTAGTTCAGGGGCTACTGAGGGAGTCCTGGATTAGGGGGTGTCCGGATAGCTGGACTACCATCATCAGCCAAACTATCATCGGCCGGACTATCATCATCGACCAGACTCCAAGACTATGAAGATACAAGATTGAAGACTTCGTCCCATGTCCGGATGGGACTTTCCTTGGCGTGGAAGGCAAGCTTGGCGATACGGATACGTAGATCTCCTACCATTGTAACCGACTCTATGTAACCCTAGCCCTCTCCGGTTTCTATATAAACCGGATGGCTCTAGTCCGTAGAACAACAACAACCCTTACAATCATACCATAGGCTAGCTTCTAGGGTTTAGCCTCCTTGATCTCGTGGTAGATCCACTCTTCTAAACATCCACAATATCAATATAAATCAAGCAGGACGTAGGGTTTTACCTCCATCAAGAGGGCCCGAACCTGGGTAAAACATCGTGTCCCTTGTCTCCTGTTACCATCCGCCTAGACGCACAGTTCGGGACCCCCTACCCGAGATCCGCCGGTTTTGACACCGACACTGACCATTGGCTAATCCTATCTTAGCCAGGTCGATAGACTTAGGTTAACCAACCCACCAGACCTTAGCCTAATCCCGGCCAAGCTTCTCGTGTAAGATAGCCACACAGTGACCCCAACACCTTTTTGGCAGTCGGTGCCCAACCTATCAGCCTAGCCTGTAGATCACGCGCCAGCGACCGACACCTAAATTGTCTTATTCGCAAGCATGCGAAGGAAGACTCCGTCGCCTTTCTCTATAAAAAGAGCACGCTAGCCTCAACCCAGCACAACCCAACCTCTACCCCATACCAAGCTAAAATGCCTGGCCCTGTCGTGCACAATGAGACCACAGCAAACAACCTTGGAGGTTTTGTGATCGTGCTCGCAAACCTCACCCACCATGCCTTTGCATTAGAAGAGCCCCCAGAATATGTTGTGTACCAAGGACCCATGAGCGGTGAGAGCCGTCAATTCTGGACCACTGTGCACATCTATGGTAGGGGACTATCGCCCGAACGCCCCTACCGGTTCACCGGAAGAACGACTTCCTTTGAACCACAAGCCATCCAACTAGCAGCTCGAGAGGTTATAGTTCAACTCCGGCACTTGTCGCCCAGAGTTAACTGTCGCTCGTTCTACTGCTACCCCAGCCGTGACAGGTATGGCAGACCACCCTAGGTTGCCAACGGAGATCACGAGACAGATCCTGCATTATTGCATCTGGTGCGCTATGTAAGTGCACTAGAGCAACTATTCGATCAAATCACCCTTGATCTGATCGCAGCTCGTGGAGAGCTGGTTCGCCGAGCCCCGGCAAGAGGAGAAGATGATCCTGACACCGACAACCCAGTCGTGCTGTTCGGACACCCGATCGAGTCCTTGAGGTCTGCCCCAGCCATCGACCACAATACTTTGGTGTCCCCGGAAGTGCTTCGACGCCTCTTGGGAACATGCTCCAGCAGGATTGTGGCCAACAATCCCCGGGATGGTCATCATCGCTACCCCGACCCGGCAGTTCCTCAACCCCCTCCCACTAACCCCGACGGCGAAACCCGTGGAGAATCCTCGACGTCCTCAAGGCAGGCTCGTTTAGATATAAACGAAGTAGACTAAGTCACTCGAGTAGTACCCAGTCTCAGTATGCCCACGCCCGGTAATTATGTAGTCTTGCATCGACTTGAACAATCGCAGCTTGCTTGTGTGCCTCTGTTGTTAAATAGTAACCTTGCATTAAATATGTTAGCATGCGGTTGCACTTTTTTCGGGCACAGCTACCAAAACCACACCAACGACTCCCACAGTAATACGCCACTTTTACGAGATATGTGTATCTATAGCATTGACCCCGACCCTGTAGAGCAGAACTGACAGACTAGTTACTCTTCACCACGGTAAAAGACCCCGCTTGGATGCTATATAAAAGGCCACCCCGTGACCTTGCCAAGCATCCCTCATCTGGTGCACAACTCTCACAGCCATTTCTTTACCATGCCGAGCCCCAGCATTTATCTGAGGACTCCAGACGCAACTCCAGGCAACTTTGTTAAAATTTTGTGGGACTTTACCTGCAGTACCATGAGTGCCACCCATCCACCTAGTATGAGTTGCTCAAATCGAGGATCACCCCTTCCGCCTCGAAATATTGGGCAGTGGTGCATGTCCCTCCCAAAAACCCAAACCAAGACCCCATGGAAGCTTCCTTCGTGGGGAAATCTATGCTGACTCCGCATATGGCCATAGAAGCTGCTGCATATGAGGCGCTTACTCGTCTTCGATTCGCGGACCCATATGCCAGCGAACGGGGATATTATTATTTCCCGAGTCGTGCAGCACCCGGAGAAGTAGCATCTTTTCCCGGTGGACGAACCGAGAGAGACCCAGTACTGGCCAATCTTGCCCAGTATGTCATCGCTCAAGAGCGTTTAACCCAGCAAGTAATGGGTTATCTTCAGAGCCTCACTGATTTGGATCCTCAGATCGCCATCGGCAGATCACTGAGGCCCAACCAGGAGAGGCACATTCATCGACTGGTCAATCTACTTCTCCCGATAGAAGAAGAGTGTGTCTCGATTCCAGAGACTTTTTCTCAAGACCCTGTCCATTTACCACTATCGTTGTAGATGTCATTGTTGTGTTTATGGTCCCTGCATTTATTTATGTCTTGCAACTTGTGTGTGGTATCCTAAATTTGTGTGATGAATTAAATCGTTAGTTTCAATCAATGTGAGTGATTTTACTACGGTAAAATTTTATTGGTTGTTTTCACTCTTAGTAAATCCTGAAGTGAGATTTTTCTCGGAGTTGTTGCAACATACATTTCTTCACGACATAGATATTTATTTCACACAGCACCATAACAGCAGACTCACGACCCCAACCATGCGATCTGGTGCAAATCCACGTGCACTTTTTGCACCAAGCTAATCACCTCCCTAACACCCCACAGTCTCAGAGGGAGAGATTTGTGAGTAATTACTCGGGTACAAGTTACGCCGGCACCCTGACAGCAGTTAGCACCGGACACCGCACCTAATCATCATGATCACCGCCACCGCGGAGAGCCAACACTCGAGCGGCCGCATCACAACGATCATCGAGGATCATCACGCACAGGAGCACAGAGAACCCCAGCAATGCCGCCAACCCTCCACACATCAGGATCACATACTAGTCCGACATCACCTCTGCCATTAGAGCCTCGTCCCTAGCTCCTGCAGACAGAAATGAAGGAGAAGGGAGGAGAAGGAGAAGCGAGGTCAGGTGGAGGAAGAAGAAGGAGCACCGCGGTCGTTTTATAGCTCGAGATCGGTGTACGGTGGGCGAAGTCCACCAGCGCCGCTCGTCACTCGAACGCCGGTGTTCAGAGGTGAATCCGCGAGCAGTGCCGACAGCGCACTGGCCCGCGAGGTGAGTGCACGCTGTGCCGGCAGCTAGCACGCCGCGCACTACCGCAGTACGGCCTAGATGCCCTACGAGCTAGACGTCACCGGTGGAGAAAGCGCGGGAAAACGCACGGGAGAGAGGAAGAAGAGAGAGCCAGAGGTAGAGGAAGAGGCCGACAGTGGGCACCGGGTCCACCTGTCAGCCACAGAGAGCACTGTGCTCTCGGGTACGACCAGCATATTTTTTCCAGTAATTTAGAGGTTTATTTATTGTAACCAATAGTAGAAACCGACCGTAAGTTTTTCCACGCAACGTCAGTATGCCACACTGTAGTTTTTCACCACTTATTGCCCTCTCACTGTAGCTACGATTTAATTACAGGAGCAGGATGGTTATTTTTGTGATGGTAGGAGTAAAAAAAATTCAAACAACCCTTACCAAATCTCGAGGACGAGATTTTTTTAGGGGGGTAGTGTTGTAACACCCCAAAAATTTAACCATGTTTTGACTTATTAAAATTTTGCCACGAGTTTAAAAATTCTGCTTTCTGGGTTTTCTTTTGATTTCAGAACCCCTTTCTTTATTCTTGAGGAGTTTTTACACTAAGTGGAAACTTTCCAAAAATATTATTGGACTTGTATGCTCACTCAATAAAACAATTCTTAATTAGTGGTTTTGTTTGCATAATTGTTTGTCCTGAGCTTTATGCTTTTAAAATGATTTTTCATTAGTTTTGAAGCCTCTCTTACACTACAACCATTTGATAAGTGCATCTAAAATTTTCACCAAAATTTGGGGATGTCATGTGATATTTCTAAATCACTCTTATGCAAAAATATCTTCTGTCCATTGGAGATTTTGAGCCCTACAACAAGTTTTCAAATCTGGTCCAGTGGGCAATTTTGCACTACAACCTATATAAATATTTCTTTCAAACTTCCACCAAAATTAGGGGAGGTCAGTAGGAGTATATTATCCATCTTTATGCAAAAACCTAGTTATGTCTTTTACATTTTTTGAGTGAATCAACCTCATTTTCATTCTGGTCCAACTTGAGGATTTGTACTGCAACCATATCTTTGCTTGCTCTTTTACCCATGGTTCTTTTTCCTGCTTGTAGTCCTTCCTACAAAACCCTTAAGTCCAAGAGCATGAACCCATTGGGATATTTTTGGGCCGTGAAATGACAGTCTTTAGTTTCTGCCCAAAATTGGTTTTCTCTAATAATTGCTCTAACAAGTTTCTTTGTTTGGCAAACTAACCTGACCTCCACCACCTACACCTAAAGAGACTAGGATCTGGAGACTTTGCCCCCCCCCCCCCAAGATTTTCCTAGGGGCTCCTGACATTCTGTCGAACACCTTGAGTTCATGAACAGAATTGACATGCTCATGAGTCTGCATTGCAGACTTGCCACAATAGCCAAACAAGCATGTCCACTAGCATCCCAGCTACCACTATCCTAGATCTGTTGATCACCAGCCCCTCATATGACCTCTAGCTCATGCTGGAATTTCGGCGAACACATAGCGGGCATGCTTTGGGCGCGCCGAGAGCGCACGTTTTGCACGAGCGTGCACCGAGCTGCCGCGTCGCGCCCCTGGCCCTTGCTCGCCTGTAGAGTCGCACCCCGCCCTCGACCACTCGCCAGAATGCTCCAAGTTGCCCTGGTGCCCTACAGCGCCGCCGTCAGAGCCCCCTTGGTGGCATGCCGGCGTCCGCAGTGCGCTCCTGCCACGGCCGGCATCGCCCGAGCCACAACTGCGCGCCAGCTGCCCCCTGGAGCAGTCCAAGCTTATCCTCACGCTCGTCTGCAAGCGCTCGTCGGCGCCATGTCTCCCTGCAACAACAGAGAGGCGGTTCACCGCCATTCTTATCTCCGGCCGCCTCGGGACCGACTTAACCGCGCTATAAAAGGGGCCCCGAGCACGTTCAAACCTCAGGCAGCCTCGCACCACCCCTCTGGTGCGCCCCACGTCCAGCAAGCATCGGTAGGAGGCCTTCTTCCTCGCCTCCGACCGATTCGGCCACCGCCATGCTCTGGTTCAATTCGTTGCAAGCAGAGTTTGCCCCACCCTTCACCACCACCCAACTCCACTTCGTCTTGCGGAACCGCCCAGACCCGCAGCTACGGCGGAGAACCACCCTGGCCAGAACCCCCAAATCGACCCGAAACTATCGCCGTCGTGAAGCTCGTCGCCGGCGACTCCCTCCATCCTCACCTGCCCAACGACCACCGGGAGGACCGCCCTGGACTGGCGGATCCATCCCCACCCTCGGTTTCTCGAACGGTGCCGCCGTTCGCCGGCGAGCGTCGCCGGAGTCCCGCCTCCGCTCGGAGCAGAGGAAGAGGAGGGAAGGACGACCGGTCAAACCTGACCAGTGGGCCTGCGGGACCCACTGTCAGTGACCCATGCGTGGTCCACGCTGGATAAGTGGAGACGTAAACTCGGAATATGCCTTCGACGTGGTCAGTTTTCGAAACGTTTTTCCTTTTTTTCTGTTTTATTTAAAAAAAACAGATTTTGACCAAAACTTTGACTCACCATAACTTTTTAAATATAACTCCAAATAAGTTGATTCTTTTTCCTACCTCCCTCAAATATTGTCTAGTTTATTTTCTGATTTATTTGAAAGAAATTCAGACAACTTTTTGGTACTGTTTTTGAAACTATGTATTGATTCAAAATATTTTAAATAGGATTTTTGGAGAGAGGAGAAAGCTTTCAAAAGTTTTGGTGTGCACCCTGCCTTCCCCACAACTTGAAGGCAAGCAATCTGAACTCAGGCATAATTTTGTGTGTGTTGTCTAACACGGTTACAATACCACCTCGACATGGAGTGTCCGTTATTTTATGTGATGATATGTTCAAACTCATGAGTGCATATTAATGATCTCATGCATATTGGAGATTTCCTTGCTGTTGGAAATGGTCATGCTTGTGACAGTAATCATCCTTGTATGCTTTTCGTGCCTGCCGAAAGGAAGCCGGGATAGTCTCTGTCTTGGGTAGACCTGAGCTTGTCCCTAGTTCCTCGTCGAGACGAGTGTGTCCGGTATGGCATGATAGGATATGATGAGTGGTGATTCTGTCTGTTGGATGAAATATATATTCGTTATGGTAATCATGCAGGGAATACTTAAACCTCCTGAGTCGACCATAGATCGAGTCTTGTCCGGTAACCCCCACACTTGTTTCGTACTACCACTTGTCCCTGCCATAGGTAGCGTACGGTTCAGTAATTTGTCAACCCCTTTCTAGCACACACCCTACAGAGGGGTCGGGATGAGGGTTCCACGACCGTGGATTAAAGCCAGTCATCAAGTCAGGGGGCATGGGTGTTTTCGGTTGGGACCGAGAGGAGAGGCCACCCCTTAGAGCGCGTGATATAAATTTGATCCCATGCTACGCGAGGTTGTAGCCTCCCCACTTAGAGTTTTGCTTGACAGGTGTCGTGGGTGATTCCAGACACCGGTAAGTTAAGCTGGTGAGTGCAAGTTAGGTGTGTTTTCAATTAAAAGACCGTAGACGGAATTAGTCCCGATGGACTAAAGGAATCCGTTACTCGTGGGTAAAGAGTACACCCTCTGCAGAGACTAAACATCTATTCGAATAGCCGTGTCCATGGTTAAGGAGTACAGTCTGGGTTGGGTCAAGTGTCGGTCTTAGTGTCAGTCTTCGGAGGAGAAACTACTAAACCAAAATATGGATCATGACGTGTGACTTATGATGATTATGATTATTATTATTATGGACTAACCCCTTTATATTATTTGAAGTATTGAGTATCCCTGGGACGGTTTTACCTCCTGGATATTCACTGTGATTGTTTTCTTATAAGCCCTTTATGTGGTGTCGCTCAGACGCCCGACTGTGGCATGCTGTTATTTATTTACTTTATAAGCCCTTTATGTGGTGTCGCTCAGACGCCCGACTGTGGCATACTGTTATTTATTTACTTTATAAGCCCTTTATGTGGTGTCGCCCAGACGCCCGACTGAGGCATGCTCATTATTTATTGTCCTTTCGAGGCGTCGCTTCAGACACCCGATTGGTGCATTTTATTACTACTCTATTACCACATAATCATGTTGCATATAAATAACCTGCTTGCATGCATCAGGGATTCCATTTTATGACTGACGTTGTGATCTTAGAATATTTCAGAACATGTTTTGTTATATTATACATGTGTTCCTAATGTTTGCGAGTACATTCAAAGTACTCACTGGCTTGTCCCTGGCTATTGTCTTGGCCAGATTTCTTGCATGGAGAGGAGCCTTGCGATGACAGCCCCGAAACCTAAGCAACGGTGATAGCAGCCCCGCGAAGATAGGAGTTAACCTGGTCAGATGTTCCTGTGGGAATTGGAGTCCTATAGACGCTGATGTACCACAAACCGCTTCCGCCATCAACCACTAGCAACCTTATGTTGTACTCATAGGCCAGAATGGTGTTGTACTACATATTATGTATTTTTGCTTGGAGTTTCTGTGTCAAGTTGGTGCCTCATCAGCTAACAGTAATCCTGGGGCTGGTGAGCACAAAGGCCATTTTGTGGGGAATTAATACCTGGAAAATCGGTCGTGACAGTGCATGGATGATACAACTTCTTTTCAGCTATCGAAAGATGGCGGGTCTTTGAAAATCATGTACATGGGGCATCGAAGATGGCTCGAGAAGGATGACCCATGGAGAAAGTGTGGAGATCTATTCAATGGTAAGGCTGAGCATCGAGGTCCTCCACGTAAGCATAGCGGTGCAGAAATATATGAGTTGTTGAAGAACTGGGAAGAGTGTCCCTTGCCAAGAAAGATGAAGAAAAAGGCACCAGAGCCGCTGGTGAAGGTATGGAAGACGGGATCTGTTTTCTGGGACTTGGAATACTGGTCCAAACTCGACACACCTCATAGCCTTGATCAAATGCATATCACAAAAAATATCCTCAAGAGTTTCCTTGGAACATTGATGAACATGCTGGAGAAGACCAAGGATGGGTTGAAGGAAAGAAAAGACTTGGAATTTTTGAAAATCAGGAAATATCTTCAAATGCCCGGTAAGAAGTCGTTAGAGGAGACAAGACAGAGATGGAAGATAGGGGCAAAAAGTAAACAAGAAGTAAGAACAATATTGCCCCCCCCCTCTTGCTTCACCTTAGATCCGAAGGAGGTCGATCAATTGTTCAAGTGCCTTGCCAGAATCAAAGGTAGTTCCGGATACTGCCGGAAGATGAGCAAATATCTGGACTCTAAGAAAAAAAGGTTCAACGGGATGAAGTCTCACGACTGTCATGTGATGATGACGTAGTTACTCCCGGTTGCACATAGAGGGATTATGGACACACACGTCCGTGAGATGCTTACTGACCTACGCCACTTTTTTTATGCAATCTCTTGAAAGTTGATCAGTGTGAAGCAACTCCATAGGCTACAGGAAGAGATCGTTGTCATATTGAATGAGCTAGAGATGTACTTCCTGCCCGCGTTCTTTGATGTCATGGTGCATCTATGTGTCCACATCGTGGACGACATCATCGACCTAGGGCCGACATTCCTGCACAGCATGATGCCGTTCGAGAGGATGAATGGGTGAGGGAGTCCTGGATTAAGGGGCCCTCGGACAGCCGGACTATATGCATTTTTCGGACTGTTGGGCTATGAAGATACAAGATAGAAGACTTCGTTCCGTGTCCGGATGGGACTCTCCTTTGCATGGAAGGCAAGCTTGGCGATTTGTATATGTAGATTCCTTTCTCTGTTACCGACTCTGTGTAACCCTAGCCCCCTCTGGTGTCTATATAAACCGGAGGGTTTAGTCCGTAGGACAAGAACAACAATCTTAATCATATGCTAGCTTCTAGGGTTAGCCTCTACGATCTTGTGGTAGATCAACTCTTGTAATTCTTATACCATCAAGATCAATCAAGCAGGAAGTAGGGTATTACCTCCATAGAGAGGGACCGAACCTGGGTAAACATCGTGTCCCCCGCCTCCTGTTACCCTTAGCCTTAGATACACAGTTTGGGACCCCCTACCCGAGATCCGCTGGTTTTGACACCGACATTGGAGCTTTCATTGAGAGTTCAACTGTGTCTTCATCATAACGCTTGATGGCTCCTTCAATCATCTACAACAACGCGGTCCAGGGTGAGATCTTTCTCCCTGGACGGATCTTCGTATTCGGTGGATTCCACTGCGGGCCAACTCGTTTGGCCATCTGGAGCAGATCGACAGCTATAACCCTGGCCATCAGGTCAGGTTTTGAAGCTTGAACTACACCGCCGACATCCGCGGAGACTTGGTCTTCGACAGATTCGAACCCATAACAGCCGCACCCTGCAGCCACGATGAAGATGACTTAAATCTGTCATCGGACCATGCTCGGGAGATAACGCTTGTAAGTGTCCTGGCCCTAGATCCAGAGCAGATCACGCCATCCGAGGATGGGAGGCTGGACCCCGCCACGGAAGCCGCAAACTCAACAGTGCTAAAGCCGAACACAGATCTGACCTCCAATGAGGCCTGTGTCATCGGAACCCCGGACTCGCCTCTGGCCATAGGCTCCAAACCGCGTGCATTCGCGCCCATCAAATCTGGCTGGGCGCCGATCTTGGAGTTTAGCTCCGCGGATATTTTCAAACACTCCCCCTTAGGTGATGTGTTAAACTCATTGAAATCTCTCTCCTTGTCGGGAGATTCTTAGCCGAACTATGTTCGGCTTGACTGGGGAGCGGACGATGAAGAACTTCATTACCCACCCACCACCCACTTGATAGCCAATGTCGACGACTTGACCGACATGCTTGATTTCGACTCTGGAGACATCGATGGTATGGACCATGATTCGGGAGAAGAACAGGAACCACCGCCAATAGGGCGCTGCACAGCCACCTCCTCATACGACATATACATGGTGGATACACCCAAAGATAACAATGACAATGACAAAAAGGATCCAGCTGGGGATAAGCCTCCTGAGAAGCAGTCGACGCGCCGACGTCAGCGGTGCTGCTCTAAACCACGCCATGATAAAAGCAGCGATACTGGCACAAGAGAAAATAACACCCCGGACGACGCCGAAGACAATGAAGACCCCGCAGACCCAGCCATGAAGCGGGACGGGCAAGGAGACGGCGACCACAGTTTGGGGCCGCTGTCCGATCACAGTGATGCCGAAGATACCACTTACCAACATGCCTCTGAAGAGGATAATAGTCCGGATGACGATGCATTCATCGTCCCGGAAAAACACTTGGAACAAGAGCGCCTCCAATAAAGACTTATCGCCACCGCGAGGAGCTTGAAGAAGCAGAAGCAACGGCTTAAAGCTGCACAGGATACGCTCAATGATAGATGGAACGAAGCGCTCAACACTGAGGAAAAATACGGCGGAAATCGCCAAACAAAGAGTTATCCCAAACGTAAATTGCTGCCCGAATTCGAAGATGAGACTATCGCGCCCATACCGTCGAAAAACAATACGGCCGACCAACTAGACCGACCACCTCGTAGTCGAGACAAAGCGGCTAACAACGCCGCACACAAACCCGCACCCCCTCCCCATAAAAGAAGGGAGGTTGCAATCCAGTACCAGAAACACGATATACGTGAAGACCTGGACAAAAGGGCTGGCATAACCAAGTCCATCTATGGATCTAGGGAACGTGCTCCTACATAGAATCATGGCCATCAAACCGAATATGTCAGTTGCTTACCAGTTCGAAACCAACACCGAACACTACAACCGTCGGACCCACGCCACGACATAGCCAAATACAGGGGTGCTGCACACCCCTTGTGCTTCACCAATGAGGTGTTGGATCATGAAATTCCAGAAGGGTTTAAACCCATAAACATCGAGCCATACGACGGAACGACAGACCCCGCGGTCTGATAGAAGACTTTATTCTTCACATCCGCAAGTCTCGCGGAGATGATCTCCACGCCATCAAATACCTACCCCTCAAGTTAAAAGGACCAGCTCGGCACTGGCTGAAAAGCCTCCCCGAAAATTCCATTGGAAAATGGGAAGAACTCGAGGACGCTTTCAGGGCCAAATTTCAAGGGACCTATGTCCGACCTCCGGATGCAGATGATCTGTCGGAGTAATGGGCCACGGGTAGGCTAACCCGGGCCCCAGAGCCTTTCAAGACATTGCGATCAGTAGCGCCGCTTATGCCGAGTCCCAGGGACGACTCCCAGTTATGCCAAGTCCCAAGGACGACTCCATGATATGCCGAGTCCCAGACGGCGACTCCAAGATAAGTCGAGTCCCAGACGGCGACTCCAAGATAAGCCGACTCATGGTCGGCGACATCCAGAGAGGTCGTCTATGAGGAGTCGGCCCACGACTCCACCCTCGTCTCGAAGGGCGAGACGGGGTACG
>NC_041387.1:531576352-531598111 GCF_002162155.2 Triticum dicoccoides | reverse complement strand
ACTGTAAGTTGTACCGCTGAAGATCTCCGGCGTGGCGCGGCACTGTTGCCATGCCTGCCCTGACCTCAGCCATAGTGGGCGGTGCACTGCGCCCACGACGCCAGCCTGTACGACCCAAGGATGGCGGGGCCGCCTGTCAGTGGGTAGACCGAAGACGGCACGAGCGCCCTGAAGATGGACCCATGGGAGTCGGCCCCCTGGAGTCGGCCGACCCCTCCCACGGGCCCCGCACGCCATGAACCAGAGAAGATGGGGAATGGCGACAGTGAACACACGCCAGACGGCAGCGCTGTTGCCACGACCACATGACCAAGCCAGCGTCATCAGGAGTACCGCTACAGTATCAGGCCTGTCCGCGGGGCGCGCCAGTCGGCGGGCCCCAGTAGTCGGCAGAGAGGACGACGGCCTGAGAGACAGACGGCTAGGACCCACGCCCATCCAGATTACCATTGTACCCCTAAGGGGTAGGCCTATATAAACCCCTCGGGAAGCCCATGCAAAGGATTCGGACCCAGACAACACTAGACCTTAGAATATAGGAAGGAGGGAGCTAGCCTTGCCCTCTTCTACCTCCAGAAACAGCTCCAGGAGCACCATTGTACTCACTTTGCCATAGTGACCATGCGGAGACCCCGCAGAGCAGCAGTAGTGGTGTTATCTCCTCGGAGAGCCCTGAAGCTGGGTAAGTTTCACTGGCGTGCATGTCTTCGCCTCATCCCGCTTCCGGGCACCGGCGACGTTCTACTCGCTCCCACCATGATTAGTCATCCTTTGGCATATGTCGTACCCAACCCCCGACATTTGGCGCCCACCGTGGGGCGAGGTGCACCGTCGTCCGGAGACCTGCTCGGACGGGAACCCTTTTCCTCCCTAGCAAGCGCAGCCAGCCGGGCACGCCAGATGGAGCCTGCACCGATGCGCTGCACGGCGCTGAGATCGCCTGCGCGGCCAGCTACCTCGCCGAGCTTATCGGTGAGGTTCACCTCTCCGACGAGCCTGCGCCCGACGCAGGCACGAGCGGCCCCGAGAGCCTCCTCGCGGGTCTTCTCAACCAACTCCACGTCGCCGGCGAGCCTGCCATGGACCTGGAGTTCATAGGATCCACCGACCCGATGCTGGTCGACTCCTACACTGCGTCGCTCGACGCATTTCCAACCAACATGGTGGTCTACGACGAGCCGCTCCCTTGCGCGGGGAGCGGCGGAAGCACCGTCACGGAAGTTCTCGTCCTCGATCACGGCGAGCGTTCCGGTGAGGGAGCGCATGACCCGCTCGACGTGGCTCTGCGAGACCTCACCGCGCCGATTCAGGCAGACGCCGATGCCGAGATGCTGGAGACACGCCGCCTTCAGCTCATCGAGGGCGCAAAGAAGTTGGCAAGCATGAGGCGCTTGTCAGAAGCCTACCAGCGCGAGATGGATCGCGCCGTGGGCGGCTCGCCGGCTCTGACTGGGCCTAGCCGCCTAGGCGCGGTCCGGCAACGCGGCATGGCAATCGCCAACTTGTTTGGGGCCGATCGCCCTGTGTATGCCACGCCCGCGGAGAACATCCGCGCCGCCCAGGCGGCGGCACACGAGCTCGACAACTTCGAGGGCGAAGAGCGCCGCATGATGACGGAGCGAGTTCAGCAGCTCCTCGACATGGCTGCCGCGCAGAACGAAGCCGGCTGCCGCACGGAGGCGCCGCAGCGACAAAACAACGACCCACCACCCCGCCGAGACCAAGGCGCGATGTCTCGGACGCCGACTAGCAGGGCCCGCGGAAAAAAGGACAAGGAGCCGGCTGTCAGCCAGAGTCGGACTCGCATTACCATCGAGTGCGACCAAGACGGCCGCCCCAAAGCGGTGGAACGGCGGGACGACTATCTGCCTCCCCCTCCTCGCAGAGAAAGGCGAGTCTCCCTGCCGCCCGTGGAACATCCGACTCTCGGCGACCGCCTCAGCCGCCGAGAGGGAGTCAGAGAGAACGACGACCGCCACCGGATCGACCGACTCCACCGATCCCTGGCACTGGAAGAAGAAGACGAGTTGGGTCCTCCCTGTTTTGGACCCCGCATCCGAGATGAGCCCTTCCCCAAAGGGTTCACGGTCCCCTGAGACACGCATAAATATACCGGCACCATGAAGCCGGAGGACTGGCTGAGCGACTACTCCACAGCCGTCAATATAGTGAACGGCAACAAGCGTGTTGCCCTAAGATATGTCCCACTCATGCTCTAGGGCTCGGCCCAGACATGGTTGAATAGTCTGAAGCCTCGCAGCATCAACAGCTGGGTCGACTTCACCGAGGCCTTCGTCTGCAACTTCACAAGCACGTACAAGCGACCTCCCAAGCCTCGCCAACTCTCCTTGTGCGTGCAAGGTCCTGACGAGTCCACCCGCGACTACCTCACGCGCTGGGGCTAGCTCCGGAACTCCCGCGAGGGCGTGCATGAGGTGCAGGCTATCGAGTACTTTACTGCCGAATGCAGAGCAGGCACCCTCCTCAAGCACAAGCTTCTCTGCGACGAGCCGGAGACCCTCGACGAGCTGTTGATCACAGCAGACATGTACGCCATGGCCGACTCCTCCATGAAGGCGGAGATTCAAGTCAGCGCGACTGGCAAAGTCACCCCTCAGGCTCCCAGAAATCCGGCTGGGGACACCAGTCGGCGGCAACAGCAGAACGACCACAAGCGCAAGGCCCCGCAGCCGGCTTCCAACAGCCGGCAAGTGGCGACAGTCGAAGACCAACAGTCGGAGGGACCGCCTCCGATGAAGCGGTAGAAGGGCGGCAAGTCCAACTGGTTGCCGGACTTCTCCTACGAGCAGACCCTGGATGGCCCCTGCAAGTTCCACAGCGGCACGAAGCCATCAAACCACACCACCCGGAAATGCCACTGGCTGACCAGAATCACCAAGGGAGACGGCCTACTCCCTCCCCCGCCTACTGGGCCGCCTCCACCACAGCCGCCCCAGCAGCCGACTGTCAGGCCAGTCGGCGCGATACAAGATGAGTTCCCAGATGAGAACGGAGCCTATGTGGTGTTCACCAGTGTGGCAGACGACCGCCGCAGCAGGCGCCAACAGTAGTAAGAGGTGAATGCAGTCGCGTCAAGCACTCCAGAATTCATGCACTGGTCCGAAAGGCCCATCAGTTGGAGCAGAGCCGATCACCCAGAGGTGATGCCGAGTCCAGGCTCCTACGCCTTGGTCTTAGGCGCCACACTCGCCACAGACCGGCGGGCCGCTTGCTTCTCGCGAGTGCTGATAGACGGAGGCAGCAGTATCAACATCTTGTACAAGGATACGATGGAGAAATTAGGAATCAAGCGAAGACAGCTTCAGAGCAGCCGGACTGTGTTCCAGGGCATTGTTCCTGGCCTTTCCTGCTTACCAATCGGCAAGATCCTGATAGACGTCCTCTTTGGGGACAAAGATCATTTCCGCCGAGAGCCAATTTGGTTTGAAGTGGTGGACCTTGAAAGCCCGTACCATGCGTTGCTTGGCCGACCAGCTTTGGCCAAGTTCATGGCAGTCCCCCACTACGCCTACCTCAAGATGAAGATGCCGAGTTCCAAGGGAATTCTAACCGTAGCCGGCGACTACAGAAAGTCGTCTGCTTGCACGGCCGAGAGCAGTCGGCTGGCCGAGTCCTTGGTGATCGGAGCTGAGAAACGGCTTCTTGATCGGGTCGTGGCGATGGCCGGCAAGCAGCCCGAGTTATCGCCCGACCCCAAGGAGTTGGAAGCAGAAGGATCATTCAAGCCAGCCAGAGAAACGAAGAAGATACCTTTGGACCCGGAGCACCCAGAGAGGTACGCTGTCATGGGCACCAACCTTGACAGCAAATAGGAAAGCGAGCTCGTCGATTTCCTCCGTGAGAATCGAGACATCTTCGCATGGTCCCCTAAAGACATGCCTGGTGTACCGACGGAATTCGTGGAGCACAAGTTACATGTCCGGTCTGATGTGAAGCCCGTCAGGCAGCCCTTGTGCCGCCTGTCAGAACAGAAGAGAAGAGTTGTTGGAGAAGAAATAGCCCGGCTCCTGGCAGCCGGCTTCATCATGGAAGTGTTTTTCCTAGAGTGGCTAGAAACCCAGTACTGGTGCTGAAGAAGAACAAGCAGTGGTGGATGTGTATCGACTACACAAGTCTCAATAAAGCCTACCCCAAGGACCCATTTGCTCTGCCAAGAATTGATCAGGTGATAGACTCCACAGCCGGATGCGAGCTGTTGAGTTTCTTAGATGCATATTCAGGATATCACCAGATCAAGCTGATCCCGGCTGACAGACTGAAGACCGCCTTCATCATGCCGTTTGGTGCCTTCTGCTACCTGACCATGACGTTCGGCCTGAGGAATGCCGACCCCACCTTTCAGCGTTGCATGTAGAAGTGCCTCCTCAAGCAACTCGGCAGAAATGCCCACGTCTACGTGGATGACGTGGTGGTGAAGACGGAAAAACGTGGAACTCTGTTGGAAGACCTCAAGGAAACCTTTGAGAACCTGCGCCAATTCCAGATCAAGCTTAACCCCGAGAAGTGCGTCTTCGGGGTACCAGCCGACCAACTCCTTGGTTTCCTGGTCTCTGAACACGGCATAGAGTGCAATCCTGTGAAGATCAAGGCCATCGAGAGGATGGAAGCACCGAGACGACTGTTAGATGTGCAGAAGTTCACCGGCTGTTTGGCGTCCATCAGCCGATTCATCAGTTGGCTGGGCGAGAAAGCTCTCCCCTTGTATCAGCTCATGAAGAAGACAACCTTTTTTGAATGGACTCCCAAGGCGGACGAGGCCTTTCTCCAACTGAAGAAGATGTTGACTACTCCCCCTGTGCTGGCGGCTCCGACTCCCAAAGAGCCCATGCTTCTATACATTGCCGCCACCAGCCGGGTAGTCAGCACAGTCATTGTAGTCGAGCGCAAGGAGGAAGGCAAGGCGCTACCTGTCCAGAGACCGGTATATTAACTGAGCGAGGTACTGTCGGCCTCCAAGCAGAACTACCGCCACTACCAGAAGATGTGCTACGGCGTGCATTTTGCCGCAAAGAAATTTAAGCCTTACTTCCAGGAGCATCCAATCACCGTGGTCTGCACAACCCCGCTAGCCGAGATCATCGGAAGCCGAGATGCTTCTGGCTGAGTGGCCAAATGGGCCATCGACCTGGCTCCCTACACCATCTACTACGAGCCCCGCACCGCCATCAAGTCGCAAGCACTGGCCGACTTCCTCGTCGATTGGGCCGAAACCTAGTATCTGCCACCAGCGCCCGACTCCACCCATTGGCGGATGCACTTCGACGGCTCCAAGATGCGCACCGGCTTGGGAGCCGGCGTCGTCCTCACTTCCCCCAAGGGCGACAAGCTCAGATATGCGCTACAGATCCACTTTGCCGCCTCCAACAACGTGGCCGAGTACGAGGCGCTCATCCACGGGCTCCGGCTTGCCAAAGAACTCGGCATTCGCCAGATCCTGTGTTATGGCGACTCTGACTTGGTGGTCCAGCAATCATCTGGCGATTGGGACGCCAAGGACGCAAACATGGCGAGCTACCGCTTCCTTGTACAGCAACTCAGCGGATACTTCGAGGGGTGCGTGTTCCTCCACGTGCCAAGGAACGACAACGACCAAGCAGACGTCTTGGCACGAATCGGCTCCACCCGCCAAGCAATACCATCCGGCATCGCCCTTCGGCGCCTCCTCAAGCCGTCTATCAAGCCGTCACCAGAATCAGACTCAATCTTTGTGCCGGCTCCACCCGAAGAAGTCGAATCCGACTCCAAGAAAGCCACAGTCAAATCCGGCCCGGGGACTTCAGAACCCGGCCCGGGGACTGCGGTGACAAGACCAAAGACTCCAGAACTCGGCCCGGGGACTGCTCCAGTCGGCCCAGGGACTTCGTCAAGTCAGAAAGCGGCCGCGGACTCCACACCGCCGCCTCCCAGCCCAGCCACCCTTGTCCAAGTCGCACTAGTGGCAGTTGAAGAAATAGCAGCACCCTCATGGGCCACCCCATCCTCAAGTTCCTACTAAACAAAGAGCTGCCAACTGATGAAATCTTGGCTCGGCAAGTGCAACACCGAGCAGCAGCTTATACCATAGTCAACAGAGAGCTGGTCAGGCGCAGCGTCACTGGCGTCTACCAACGCTGCATCGAGGCAGAACAAGGCCAAGCAATTCTCAGAGACGTCCATGAAGGTGAGTGCGGTCACCATGCGGCCTCAAGAGCACTCGTCGCCAAAGCCTTCCGGCATGGTTTTTTCTGGCCGACTGCCCTAGAAGAGGCCAAGGAATTAGTCCAAAAATGCAAGGGGTGCCAGATGTTCCGTTCCAAGCCACTTTAGCCAGTTTCCGCACTCAAGACTATCCCCATCGCCTGGCCCTTTGCAGTCTGGGGCCTGGACATGGTGGGACCATTCAAGACGACACGAGGTGGCTTGACTCATCTACTTGTCGCAGTGGACAAGTTCACCAAGTGGATAGAAGTGAAACCCATCAAGAAGTTGAATGGTCCGACTGCAGTAACTTTCATCGCCGACATCACGACTCGGTACAACATCCCGCACAGCATCATCACCGACAATGGCACAAATTTTGCCAAAGGCGCCTTGGCCCGTTTCTGCGCGACACAGGGCATCCAACTGGACTTAGCGTCCGTTGCCCATCCGCAGTCAAACGGCCAGGTGGAGCGAGCAAACGGCCTCATCTTATCCGGCATCAAGCCTCGACTGGTCGTGCCGCTGGAGCGATCGGCCGGCTGCTGGCTTGAGGAACTGCCGGCCGTCCTCTGGAGTCTGCGCACGACTCCAAACAAGTCAACCGGCTTCACACCCTTCTTCCTCATCTATGGTGCCGAAGCCGTCATCCCGATGGACATAGAGTTCGACTCCCTGCGAGTCACTATGTACACCGAGGAAGAAGCAGAAGAAGCACGTCAAGACGGTGTCGATCTGCTGGAAGAGGGCCGGCTGTTGGCACTCAGCCGGTCCAGCATCTACCAGCAGATTCTGCGTCGATACTACAACAGGAAGGTCAGGACAAGATCTTTCCAAGAGGGCGACCTTGTGCTCCGACTGATCCAGCGAACAGCCGGCCAGCACAAGCTGTCGGCGCGTTGGGAAGGCCCCTTCATCATCAGCAAGGTGCTGGGAAACGACTCCTACTACCTGATCGACGCTCAGAAGCCCCGAGCGCGCAAGAGGGACGACTCCGGCAAAGAGACAGAACGCCCGTGGAATGCAAATCTTCTCCGAAGATTTTACAGTTGATGCAGTATGTATCATGCTACCCTTTTGTACTAAAGTACCAAGACTTTGGGCCCCCCGAGACGAGCTCGGGAACTACCCTTTTTGTTATCTGTATGATAAGAATTGTGCCTTCGAGAATATTACCCTTTGTTAAACGCCGCTTGGCACCGGGCCCGACTAGTCGGCCCGGGGACTCGCCGCCTCGCGCTATGAGGAGCTTACCGTAGTCATACAAGTAGTGTGCGGTGCCTAATCCGTCTCCTGGCAAAGCCACAGCTTGCAGAGCGACTATTTGGTGGGCAGGAGTGAGGAAGAACGGGCGCCCACACAAAAAATGGCTAAAGACCCAAAGCACGAACATAGCGTAAGACGACCTCCAGCATCTCTGAGGCAAAAAGCCGACTCATGAGTAGTCAGCTTGCCGCTTTATACTAGCCTCTATTAAACACAGCCGACTCTTTAGTAATCGGCTTGCCGCCTTCTATCCAACTTGTTAAATAAGACTCTAAGATGGCCGAGTACTTGCCTTCCCAAAGTAGCCAAGCATTTGATCCAGCGACAGTCCGCAGAGCGGTTGTCCGACTGGCAAGGCAGCGACTAAAGGAAGGCGGCAAAGGGAAAAGCCTAAAGAGCAATAAGCAAGGAAAGATAGAACTCGGATAAATATTTACATAGGACTTTGGCCGAATCTTCAAGTAGAAGTTCAAGATACACCCCGCGGGTGGAACTGTTCGACTTTAACAAAGTTTCCAAAAGATTACTAAGACAGATAAAGCAGAGGCGAAAACGGCAGCCTAGGAGGCGGCATCTGGGATCGGAGGATCGGACGAGACGGCGGTGTCAGGCGCCGGGGCGGCCGGCTGGGCGGTCGCGGTTTGATCGCCTCCGGCGGCAGTCGCCTTCTCTGGACGCGGCTCATTGCTGGAGGCGCGGTCGAGCTGAGGCTGGTCGCCCGCTCCGTCTTCTGGCACCTCCGTCTCGCCTTCGTCCTTCGCCTCGCCTTCCTCCTCGGTGCTGGAGTCAATCACCTCCGCCAAGTCCTTGCTGAAGTCCGGGTTCATCCCGAACCACTCTGGCGGCACCTCGTCGCCACCTGCAGCCCGCTCGGGGACGAAGACACCGGTGTCTGTGTAGTCGGCAATCGCCGTCGCACGCTCGACAAGGGCACCCTCCACTGCCACCAACTCTGCCAGGGCCTCTGACCGGAACGCGGCCAGCCGGTCCAGGTCCAGCCCCGAATACCACGCCTTCACAAATTCCAAGGCCCGATGCGCTCCGGCCCGGGCCGAGGAACCCTTCCAAGCTTCAAGACGGCCAGCTGCGACCCCCAGCCAGTCGGCGGTCCGACTGGCGGTGCGCAGGGCCGGCATGTCTGGCCACAGAGCGGCAACCGCCTAGGCGCCGGCATGCTGAAGCTGGCGCATCAGCCGGTGGGCCGGATGAAGACGGGCCTCGATGCTCAGAAGCTGCTCATCAACGGTTCGGGGGGCGTTAGCGGCGATCTCCGCGCCGCTTGCCCTCCGCATCTCGCGATCAGCCTCGATGGCCTGAGTGACTGCCTGCGAGTGGCCAGGAAAAAGTCTGTCAAGACAAAAAAGAAGTGAGTCGAAAAAATCAAAAGACGGCCCGACCGATAGTCAGAAGCTTGAAGAAAGAAAGGAAGAAAAGAAACTCACCGTCGACGATGTCCTCGATTTCATGAAAGCCGAAGGTCAGCATCGCCTCCCTGTCAGTCCAGGAGGAGCGCTCGCTCTCGAACTCGGCCAGGAGAGCGGCCTCCTTCTTCTCGGCCTCGTCCTGCGCCTTCTTGAGCAACTCCTTCTGCTCGGCCAGCTGCGCAGCTAGCAGGCCGCGCTCTGCAGCAAGTTTGTTGCACTCCTCCTCCTTGGCGCGCAAGGCAGTGTTGGCCTCGCCCAGCTGCTGCTGAAGAGCGGCGTTGGCCTCTGAAGAAGAAAAAAGACGAAATACGACAAGTCATCAACAAAGAAAGTCGCTGAGAAGATCTGGCCCGACTGCTCAGCAGTCGGCCCGAATCTCGAGGACTACAGCCCGCGGGTGCGCCAGCGCGCCCTCGCGAAAAAGAAGAAGGACTCACCCCGGCTCTCCGACAAGTCGGCAGTCCACCTTCCTAGCTCCTCAACGTTGCGGTTGAAGGCGGTAGCGCGGAGGTTGTGATACTCCTGCAATAAGCATTTCAGACAAAGTTAATATTTGGAACTCGCCAGAGGGAGTTCTGAACCGCCTGCTCAGCAGCCGGCCCGAAATTCGGGGACTACACCCAGTGGGTGCGCTGGCGCGCCCCACAGAGAAAAACAAGAATCAAAAAAAAGAGGGAAACATACTTGGACGACCGTTCGCGCTGCCAGATGCGCCCTGGTGCAATTTTGAAGGGCGTCGCCTTCAGCTCGCAGCTTCGCCTGGACGTCCAGAAGCGCTTGGTTCAGCGGTCCTGTGCCGCCTCCGCGCAACCACCCAACGGACGCGGCGCTTGTCGCCTCGGCGTCTGGGATTGCCGAGCTGGCGGCGCCGGTCTCCCGGGGTCGCGGCGCCGAGGTCTCCCTCTCAAGACGGCGGTGCACTGGCGAGGCAACTTGGAGAAGCAGCCTCGCCTCGGACTCATCCGCAGTCGGCGGCACCGGCGGGCCCGCCGGCTGTTTGCCGTGCGCCCTCCCAGACGGCGGCGGTGGCAGCACGAGCGTGTCCGACATGGAGGCCTCGCCGCTTTCCTTCTCCACGTCGGGGTTCTCGGCGCCGGCTTCTCCAGTCTGCCCCGAGAACTCCGGGGCGGCGGCGCCGAGGACAGTGGGGTGACGAACAACGTCGACTTGCGGCGCGCGGCCTCCTCGGCTTGCTGCCTTGCTGCGGCGGCGGCTTCGGCCTCTTCCAGTTTTTTCTGGGTGGAGGCCGCCGCCTTCTCGGCCTCCGCTTTCTCCAAGCGGTCGGCCTCCTCCTCGTAGCGCTTCTCCCGCGCGTTTCGCTCCGTCGCCTCCCGGAGGTCGGCGGCAGGGTCAACCCGTCGAGTGTTGGCTGACGTCTCCGCCGACCCCATGACGGAGGGTACAGCGACCCTCTCAAGGGTAAGGGGAGCCCTGAAGCAAAAAGGGAATGAAAAAAGGAAACTCAGACGAAATTCACCAAAGAAAAATAAAGACGAAGGAGGAAGCACTTACAGAGAGACTAGTGGCGGCCTCTTCACTTCCTTGCGGAGGCGGTTGGCCCTCGCGGCCGCCTCCTCCCGTCTGGTCGCGGCGGCCGCCCCCTTGAGCTTCTTTGGCTTGCCGCCGAATGAACTCGGCCCAGTCTGGCGCCTCTTCATGCCGCCTTGACTGGCCAGGCCGGCGGAGGAACCCGCGCCCGATGGGCCGACCCTTGGCTGGTGGCGCGGGACAACTTCCCCTTCGGCGTCGTCATCAGGCCAGTCGGCGAAGGTGGCCGAGGGCCTGAGGCCGCCTCCAGCTCCTCCTCCCCCGCCTTCGGCGTCGGCTTCCATCGCCGCCGCCCCCAAGTCGGGGCCGTCAATGTCGCTCTCCGCTCGGTCGGGGACGAACTCGCGGGGCGGTTTCGTGACACCGGTTGCGTGCTGCATGAGGGAGTTCTAATTCAGAGAAACCAATGAATATCAGAAGTCGGAGTCGCTATGAAGAAGACAAAGCAATAAGGAGATGCGACTTACCACTGGAGGGGGGTTGGCGCGCGAGTACGGCTCCTTGCCGAACTGCCAGTCCTCCCCGAGCTCGTAGTTTGCGATGTGGTTCACCATGTTTGCCACCTCTGCACGGGGCATTTCCCTGGTGCACATCCGACTCAGGTCCCGGTGGTCACTCATCTGACTGATCAGATGAGGCCTGCCTTGAAGAGGGAGAACTCGGCGCACCACAAAGGCGGCCAGCAAGTCAGCCCCAACGAGGCCCTCCGACTGCGTCAGAACTCGGAGCCGCACCACGGCGGCGGCTCCGGCGGGAGTCAGCATCTTGGCTCGATGAGACCAGCTGGGGAGCCTCCCAGCCGGTGCGCCGGCTTCATAAGGCGGCAGATTGACCCAGTCCCCGTCGGGGGCAACGCTCTTCACGTAGAAGTACGACCGTTGCCACATCTTCACCAATTTGATTAACGTGATGGCGGGAAACGGATTGTCGGCCGTCGACCGCCGCATCACGATGAAGGCGCCACATTGATCCGGCACAACGGCGACGTGCGTGTCGAGCTTGGATGAGAAGAATTCTCCCCACAGCTCGATGGTGGGGAGGACGCCGAGGAAGCCTTCGCATAGGGTGACGAAGGCAGACAGCAGCACCACCGTGTTTGGGGTGAGGTGGTGCGGCTGGAGCCCGTGGAACTCCAGGAAGGAACGAAAGAAGCCGCTCGCCGGTAGCCCCAGGCCGCGCATGAGGTGCGAGCGGAAGATGACCCGCTTGCCCTCCTCCGGCGCCGGCAATATCTCCCCCTCAGGCGCGGCACGGGTGCGCACGAGGTCTGCACCGGGGCGGTGGCGCGTCCTGCGGAGGAACTCGATGTGGTCATCATCCACCTCCGAGCCGTCCCACACGCCGGAGCACACGGCGGGAGCCGCGGCAGCGGAGGAAGTGCTCATCGCTGTCGGTGCGGTGTGTTTCTGCTCGACGGCAACAAAAGGAAGGAAAGGAGGCAAGAGGAGGCGGGGGAGCAGGGAAGATGGGCGCGCGTGCTTGCCCCTCCACTCCCCCCCCCCCCGCCTACTTATAGCCTTGAGGGCTGAGAAGCCGATGGGGCGGGTGCGGGATTAACTGCGCGCAAGACCCCATGCCCCCCACGATTTACCCCACGGAGTTACTGCGCGCAGTAATGACGTGGGAAACACAACTGTCCGCACGGTCACAACGGATCCGTTCGCGTGCCAAGGCGCGGTAGTGGCGGGCCCCGCCAGACGGCCCGTCCCGTCGAGAGCGTGGGTAGGCAGACTATCCTTGCCGCGTGGCACCGCGCGATAGGACCGCAGCGGGCGGCCGCGAGGAAGCGTATCAGGCACGCCGCCTGGTCTCCCGCCACGACTTTCGAACTCTCTACGAAGCAAGACGGCCCTCTACGAATCCAGCTTTCGGCCAGTCGGCCTGAAGGAAGACGACACACGAAGTCCTAGAAGAATGAAACTGTTGAGGCCCCACGATGCGGTATCCACGGAGCCTCACCAGCTTCGGGGACTACTGTCGGAGTAATGGGCCACGGGTAGGCTAACCCGAGCCCCAAAGCCTTTCAAGACATTGAGATCAGTAGTGCCGCTTATGCCGAGTCCCAGGGACGACTCCCAGTTATGTCGAGTCCCAAGGACGACTCCAAGATATGTCGAGTCCCAGACGGCGACTCCAAGATAAGCCGAGTCCCAGACGACGACTCCAAGATAAGCCGACTCATGGCCGGCGACTTCCAGATAGGCCGGCTATGAGGAGTCGGCCCGCGACTCCACCCTCGTCTCGAAGGGCGAGGCGGGGTACGGCCACGGCATGGCCGTCCCCCCCGCTTACAAGGGGCCGGCATGGCTACAGTAAGCCGTATCGCCGAAGATCTCCGGCGTGGCGCAGCACTGTTGCCATGCCTGCCCTGACCTCAGCCACAGTGGGCGGCGCACTATGCCCACGACGCTTGCCTATACGACCCAAGGACGGCGGGGCCGCCTGTCAGTGGGTAGACCGAAGACGGCATGAGCACCCTGGAGACGTACCCGTGGGAGTCGGCCCCCTGGAGTTGGCCGACCCCTCCCACGGGCCCCGCACGCCATTAACCAGACAAGATGGGGAATGGTGACAGTGAACGCACGCCAGACGGCGGCGCTGTTGCCACGACTACATGACCAGGCCAGCATCATCAGGAGTACCACTACAGTATCAGGCCTGTCCGTGGGGCCCGCCAGTCGGCGGGCCCCAATAGTTGGCAGAAAGGACGACGGCCTGAGAGACAGACGGCTGGGACCCGCGCCCAGCCAGATTACCATTGTACCCCTGGGGGTAGGCCTATATAAACCCCCCGGGAAGCCCATGCAAAGGGTTCGGACCCAGATAGCACTAGACCTTAGAACATAGGAAGGAGGGAGCTAGCCTTGCCCTCTTCTACCTCCAGAAACAGCTCCAGGAGCACCATTGTACTCACTTTGCCATAGTGACCATGCGGAGACCCCGCAGAGCAGCAGTAGGGGTGTTATCTCCTCGGAGAGCCCTGAAGCTGGGTAAGTTTCGCCGGCGTGCATGTCTTTGCCTCATCCCGCTTCCGGGCACCGGCGACGTTCTACTCGCTCCCACCATGATTAGCCATCCTTTGGCATATGTCGTACCCAACCCCCGACATGATCTAAGTCACATAACCCAACAAACCGGAGAGTCGGCTCGTAAGCTTTGGAACAGATTTCTCACCAAGAAGAACCAAATCGTCGACTCTCTGGACACCGAAGCTTTAGCAGCTTTCAAACACAGTGTCCGGGACAAATGGCTGGCTAGACACCTCGGCCAGGAAAATCCAAGGACAATGGCAGCCTAACTACTCTCATGGCCTGCTTTTGTGTGGGTGAGGACAGCTGGTTGGCCCGTAGCAGCACCATTGATCCCGGCACATCCAAAATCAGGGATGGCAATGGAAAACCACGACGCAATCAAAACAAACGTCGAAACAATGAAGAAAGCCTAGACAATACAGCGGTAAACGCCGAATTCAGGGGCTCTAGACCCGGTCAATGGAAAAAGTCATTTAAGGGCAGAAATGGTCCATCCAGCCTAGATAAAATTCTAGACAGGTCCTGCCAGATTCATGGCACCCCCGATAAACCAGCTAATCACACCAACAGATAATGTTGGGTCTTCAAGCAGGCCGGCAAGCTCAACGCCGAACACAAAGGGAAGGGACCGCTAAGCGAAGACGAGGACGAATCTCGCCAGCCGAATACAGGGGGATAGAAGAAATTTCCACCGGAGGTCAAAATAGTGAACATGATTTATGTCACTCATATCCCAAAGAGGGAGCACAAACGCGCACTCCGAGACGTATATGTTGTAGAGCCCGTCACCCCCAAATTTAACGCGTGGTCGGCCTGCCCGATCACTTTCGAACACAGGGATCATCCGACTAGTATCTGTGACGGGGTTAGTGCTCGACCTAATAATCGACAGATACCACCTCACCCAAGTCCTCATGGACGGCGGCAGTAGTCTCAATCTGATATATCAGGACACTGTTCGCAAGCTGGGGATATACCCATCAAGAATTAACCAAAGTAGCACTACCTTTAAAGGAGTAATACCAGGCGTGGAGGCCCGCTGCACGGGCTCTCTAGCATTGGACGTTGTATTCGGTTCTCCCGATAACTTTCGAAGCAAAGAGCTACTCTTTGACATTGCTTCGTTGGCTATCATGCACTACTCGGAAGAACGACCTTCACCCGTTTCAATGTAGTCATGCATTACGCTTATCTCAAACTCAAGATGCCCGGTCCACGTGGCGTTATCACAGTCAGCGGAAACACGGAGCGTTCTCTTCGTACAGAAGAATACGTGGCGGCTCTAGCAGAAGAAGCGCGAAGTGGCCTTTTCAAGCCGAGCAACTCATTGGTCTTCAAGACCTCGGACACAGCTAAACATGTTCGGCGCACACCTAGGTGTAGCAGCTCAGATAAACCTGAGCTTGTTTAGCACCCATGCCCCCATAATAACAACCCATAAGAAAACTATACATGTTTCCCATATACATAAATATACAGTCAAAGTTCCCTGGGTGGTGCTGGGGGCACCCTGCACGTAAGAAGTCTATAGTTCGGCTTGACCCTATTCAGACTCGAGAAGCTACATTTCACAGTTCATTAAAACAAACCAACTTTACTCATGGCCACACCAGATTCTTTCATCTGGTTTTTTTCTTTTTCTTATAGATGGCCACCATGCTATACCCTACAAGGATGCTGCACAACGGAGACAAAGGCGCAGATGTGCAGCAAGGCCCCGTTTTAAGGTTTCTTTTTAGATTAAGATCCTGTGTAAACCTTTTTTATTTTCTCTTGTTGTTTCATACTTTCCTGGCACTTAAAATGACCAAGAAAGATACCAGCATTATTTGCGAGCTTATGATTCGCCGTACTAAAATCAATGTTATAGAAGCACCTACCAGTGTGTTTTGAGATCTATGCTCTCACCACAGGCGTTGTTTCGTCACGACGGATTGCCGCACATACCTTGAATTCAGGGTTCATACCGGGGGCTGTATTCAGCCCAGTATATGTTGTAAAGTCCGAATACCTTCGGGAGTGTTCGGTGTCGTGAGTTTGGCCTTATATGCATCAGCTCTGAATCATGTCTTTGGTCAATAGTTGGGTTTGCCCAGCTCCTGTGTTTGCTACCTTACATTCCGCTCTATCGGCTAATGTAGTAAAGGGAGAACTACTGTGATTGTGCCCTGGTTCATCCGGATGAGCACCTCAGTAGAGAAAGCCGAAAACTGACTGTCATGATAAGGCGAGAGTTGGTCAACCACTCGATAACTTAGCAGAATCTTTGCGATTCCTCCGCATTAACGAAGGAGCAGTTTCCCGGTCATGTATGTAAACGCACCGTATTCGGATAAAAGCGGACATACTAGGCGCTATATAGTAGCCCCACCGTCAAACTCCTATGGCTAAGTGAAAGTGTTAAAGCTCTATAGTCCGATTGCCTAGTTCGCCGCACTACCACCTCCTTAATGGACCAACACATTGGGTCAAGTGTAATCAAGTGCTTTCCCGAACACCCCCGCGTTATACGCGAGGGGGCTGAAGCTGATAACTGCAAACTTTCAGGTTATATACACATATACATAAACGGTCGCATAGGAGGCACTAAAAATACTTTACGGGCAAAAGTATAAATAAAGCCTTTATTATCATAAGCACTGTTTTTACAATTCGAATACATGTTACTCGAACATGATATTTTTCGAGCACTGACCCTCTATCAAGCGGGCACCCTCTAAGACTTCTTCAAAACAGTGCTCTGGCGGGTCCTGACCCTCGGCTGGACCCCCTGTTGCAATATCGGTGGCCTTCATGTTCGCCCAGTACGTCTTCACATGGGCAAGGGCCATCCGTGCACCTTCTATGCACGTCGACCGCTTGACAGCGTCGACATGCAACACCGCATGAAAAAGTCGTTGCACCAAACCAAAATAACTATCTAGACTTGGTTCCCTAGGCCACAGCCGGTCCACGACAACCTTCATGGCAAGTCCGGATATTCTGTGGAGCTCTTCCCATTCGGCCATTTGCTCGTTCAACAGCAGCGGACTCCTTGGCATGCTAAACTGCAACCAGAACAGTCTTTCTGCTTCATGGCCTTCTTGGTCTTGGAAAAATTGCGTCGCATCAGCAACACTCTTCGACAAGTCCAAATATATGTTCGGAGAACTCCACATTTGATCAAGCGGGGCATACTTCGGATCGCTGAATTTAGTTCGCAACAAAAAGGGCTTCCCAGCCGCGATCTCCCTGGCTTGCCGGAGCTCCTCCCAAGCCGCTCTGACCTCGGACCGGATTTCCTTTCCCACTTGTAAGGCCTTCTAAGGGTCGGCCATTTTTGCTCGGCTTTCTCTCTCGAGAAGCTCATATCGGCCAGCGGCATCCTTTAGCTCAAGCGCCATGTTGGCTATTCTGTCCTCACTCTGGCGATAAGTAGCATGTTCGGCTTTTAATTCACCAGATGCCTTCTCGACAGCCATGTTGCTTACCCTGGCTTGCTCCTTGGACCGGGTAAGCTCAGCCCGAAGGGTCTCCATGGCGGCAGCAGCATCTGTAGTTAAGCATGTTATAAATTCCAGCATCGTGCTCCTGTTTATACTTACTGACCGCCCCAAAGACATACCTTGCGCCTCGTCAAGCCGCTTATTAACAAGCGTGATGTCATCATCCGCCACATCAATTTTCCGCTTCAGTTCGGCAAACTCAGTAGCCCGGGCAGTTGTTGGGGATGCATCCGCCACATCAATTGGCAAAATCATTCCCTGACCTTGTTTATCTTTTTTGATCCTCTGATCGCCCCATTCGGAAGGCAACCAGAGTCTCAGGGGCTACTATCTATACACGGTGCACCTGGTGTTTACGGTACAATAAAAAATGTTACATTACGTACCTCGAAGCCTCTTAGCAGGCTCATGAAAGCTTCATTCAGTCCACCTTTTGCGGACGAAATTCTCTTAATCACCATACACATTAAGGTACGATGTTCCTCTGAGACAGGCGCTTGCCGAAGAAGGCCCGTCAACATATCCAGCTGTATATCGGATAGTCCGGGGCTTTTGTTTTTTGTCTCTTTACGAGCCGAACACCCCGGATCTCGGGTGGCTGAAGAGTCACCTTCTGGCCTTGTCCTCCTTTGCGGATCGGGAGAGATCCTCCGGGACGACACCTCGGGGTCGTCCGCCTTATGTGGCGGGGAAGTATGAGGAGGCGTTTCGCTCTCCATCATCTCCGGAAGAAGATTCCCCGAGGACGAAGATTGTTGAGGAAGGCTATAGGCCGAATTGCAAAACATGTGTTTCAAATATTACTCTCACAAACAGGAAAGAATGGGGTATGCTTACAAAACACCTTTGTTCACTTTTGACTCGGCTAAAGGCTGGCCCCCTTGTGGGTGTTGTGCGGCAACATTGCCCCCAGATCAGGGCCCCCTGATAGGGATTTCTTCCCTCGCTTGGAGGCCTCTGCCTTCAAGTCTTTGGGGGCGGCCCTTTTATTCTCGTAGGGGGAGGGAATATTAGATTCGCTTCCCCGTTCATCCTCCGACACGTGAGTTCCAATTTCCCCGGATACGGTGCGTGACGTAACTCTGGTATGGAGGCCACTTTTAACCTCCCCACTCCTCTCCTTGTCTTCTCCCGATGGCACTTGATAAGGTGCACGAGCCAACATCCTGGTTAATACCGGATCCGCTGAATCATCGGGAAGAGGGGCTGAATACCTGATCCTCTCCGCCTTCTTTATCCAGCCCTGACCGAGGATGGTTTTTTCAGAATAATGTTATGATAAATATAACGGAAATATGTTCGGTTGTTGAGTATTTACCGGGGTATCTGGATGGTTGCAATCGAGGCATGCGTCCTCTGTAGTGTCCCAACACTTTTTTCATGATCCAAAGAATAATTTATACATCCCTTCGAGCGTCATGCCGAAGAAGTGTTGAACGGTTCGTGGTGCTTCCGGATTGAACTCCCACATACGGAGAGGTCGTCGCTCGCATGGTAGGACCCGACGGACTAGCATTACTTGGATTACTTTGACAAGACTGATGTCCTTCTGGATGAGGTCCTGAATGCGGATTTTCAATATCCACACTTCATCAAGCGATCCCCAGTATAGCCCCTTGTTGACCCACGATGTAAGCTGTGGCGGAGAACCAAATCGGAAAGCAGGTGCAGGCGCCCACTTTCTTCCACGGGGTGTTGTGATATAAAACCACTCCTGCTGCCATAGGTCGGAAGCTTATGGGAAGGAACCCTTTGGCCATAAAACATTGGTAAATTTGTTTATTATAGCACCCCCGCACTCCGCGTGTCTCCCGTCGATTATCTTCAGCTTCACATTGAAGGTCTTGAGCCATAAGCCGAAGTGTGGGGTGATGCGAAGGAAGGCCTCACACACGACAATGAATGACGAGATGTGAAGGAAGGAGTCCGGAGCTAGATCATGAAAATCTAGCCCATAATAGAACATGAGCCCTCTAACAAAGGGATGAAGACTGAAGCCTAGCCCTCGGAGGAAGTGAGGGATGAACATGACCCTCTCATTGGATTTGGGAGTAGGGATAACCTGCCCTTGAGCAGGAAGCCTGTGAAGGATTTTCGCAGTCAAGTACCTTGCCTCCCTAAGCTTCGTGATGTCCTCCTCTGTGACAAAAGAGGCCGCCCACCGGCCATGAAGGCTGGATCCGGACATGGTCGGAGGTCCGAAGCGCTTGGGCTAAACCTTGGGTGTTGGAACTCGAGGTGGGAGAAGGAGAGGATTAGCGTGGAAAGAAAAAGACAGGTCTAGGCCTCTTTATAAAGAGGATGAATATCAAGCGTCCCCTGCGTGACCTTTTAAACATGCCTATTCCCAAGGAATCATACCAACGGAACGATTGGGTTATCCACGCCCGTATTGATGAGAATCCCATAATAAGGGGACACGATCTCTGCTTCGACAAGACGTGCCAATAAAACCGCCTCACGAAACATGGAGTAGCAGGTTGGAAAAACGGTTCGAATAATGACTGGCCGCGACGTGATGTCACGCTATGGAAAAGTTGTCAGCAGATTAGACTCGTGGAATATTTTACTCTCTACGGTGGTATGTGGAATTTGTTTTGCAGAGCCGGACACGATTCTTCTGTTCAAGATCTACTTTGGAGTATTCGGAGAAGGAACCCACCTTGCAATGCCGAAGACAATCTGCACGCAGGACTCATCGTCATTGAAGCCTGGTTCAGGGGCTACTGTGGGAGTCCTAGATTAAGGGGTCCCCGGACAGCCGGACTATATGCATTTGCCAGACTTTCGGGCTATGAAGATACAAGATAGAAGACTTCATCCCGTGTCCGGATGGGACTCTCCTTTGCGTGGAAGGCAAGCTTGGCAATTTGGATATGTAGATTCATTTCTCTGTAACCGACTCTGTGTAATCCTAGCCCCCTCTGGTGTCTATATAAACAGGAGGGTTTAGTCCATAGGACAAGAACAACAATCATAATCATAGGCTAGCTTCTAGGGTTAGCCTCTACAATCTCGTGGTAGATCAACTCTTGTAATACTTATATCATCAAGATCAATCAAGCAGGAAGTAGGGTATTACCTCCATAGAGAGGACCCAAACCTGGGTAAACATCGTGTCCCCTGCCTCCTATTACCATTAGCCTTAGACGCACCGTTCAGGACCCCCTACCCGATAGCTGCCGGTTTTGACACCGACAGTCACCTCGTGTGCCCTCTGGACTCCATTTTCTTGCATGATACTTATTTTGGTCAGTAAAAATTCATTATGTAATCTGCCAAAGGTTTTGACCACCGTACCACGAAGAAGTCCTCTATTTTTGTTTTGAGTTGTTTTCTGCCAGAGTTTCTCAAGGTCAGACATCATGTCGTCCCCCTCCTCCAACAACGTGGGCAATGATGCTTGTCTAATGAAGATAGATATGAAGCGAGAAAAACCCATGGAAATCAAGGAAGGTGACAAGATCAAGAAAGTTGCGGAAGATCAAGTCCCGGTAGTAGAAGGAGAAGACGTCCTTCAACCTTACTACAATCATCTCACCTCTACTGAAATTGAAGCTTTCAAGATGATTGAAATAGTTCGCATACAAAACAAGTATCTCACGCGGGAAAATATTTTGTTGTAAGAGCATATCACCACACTCAAGGGCATCATCCGCAAGTTGGAGCATCTCCTACGCTCGATGAGCAACACTCTGTCATCCACAACTCCATTATCACCACCTCCGAAGAAAGGGACATAAATACATGGGTATGGCACTCCCCTTGGCAACTGCCAAGCTTGGGGAGGTGACCCGGTATCGTATCACCATCACACTTCTATCTTTACCATTTTTCTTAGTTCGATCCTTTTGGTTATATGTTGATCTAGTAGAATAAGTTTTAGTTTGATCTAGATTTGAGTTTTCTCTTGATCCCTATCTATGTAATCAAGTGCGTGAGTTATATATAATAAAGGGTAGTTTTGAGTCGAGGATTGGCTATCTTGCTATGATCTTGAGGGAATAAAAGAAAGAAAGAAAAAAGGAAATAAAAATATCATATTGACCTTATGGAAAGTAATGACTTCACATATAGAAGTATGATGAATAAAAGTTCTTGAGAGTTGACAAGCATAGTTTTGGTCATCATTGCAATTAATATGAATTAATAAAGAAAGAGAGGTTTTCACATATAAATATACTATCTTGGACATCTTTTATGATTGTGAGCACTCATTAAAATATGACATGCTAAAAAGTTGACGTTGGACAAGGAACACAACGTAATGAGTTATGTCTCCTTATATCCGAATAAGTTATATTGTCATGGATCCTCCAACATGTTGAGCTTGCCTTTCCCCCCATGCTAGCCAAACTCTTTGCACCAAGTAGAGATACTACTTGTGCTTCCAAACATCCCTAAACCCAGTTTTGCCATGAGAGTCCACCATACCTACCTATGGATTGAGTAAGATCCTTCAAGTAAGTTGTCATCGGTGTAAGAAATACAAATTGCTCTCTAAATATGTATGATTTATTAGTGTGAAGAAAATAAGTTTTATACGAGCTTGTGATATGGAAGAAATAAAAGCAAATGAGTGCATAATAAAGGTCCCTATCACAAGTGGCAATATAAAGTGGCGTTCTTTTGCATTAAGATTTTGTACATCCAACCTTAAAAGCACATGACAACCTCTGCTTCCCTCTACGAAGGGCCTATCTTTTGTTTTTATCTTCTACCTTCATACAAGAGTCATGGTGATCTTCACCTTTCCTTTTTAACACTTTTTCCTTTGGCAAGCACTATGTGTTGGAAAGATCCTGA
>NC_041387.1:531564339-531575880 GCF_002162155.2 Triticum dicoccoides | reverse complement strand
GTTTTCATAAATTATTATTGTTGACATTACCCTTGAGGTAAAAGGTTGGGAGGCGAAACTATAAGCCCCTACCTTTCTCTGTGTCCGATTGAAACTTCATACCCATAAGTATCGCGTGAGTGTTAGCAATTGTGAAAGACTAAATGATAGTTGAGTATGTGGACTTGCTGAAAAGCTCTTATACTGGCTCTTTCTGATGTTATAATAAATTGCGATTGCTTCAATGACCAAGATTATAGTTTGCTAGTTTTCAATGAAGTTTCTGATTCATACTTTACATTGTGAATATATTCTTACTTTAGCATAAGAAATCATATGACAATATATATGTCGCTATTCTAAATATGATCATGACGCCCTCATGTTCGTATTTTATTTTATCGACACCTCTATCTCTAAACATGTGGACATATTTTTCGATATCAGCTTTTGCTTGAGGACAAGCTAGGTCTAAGATTGGGGGAGTTGATACTTTCATTTTCCATCATGCTTTTATATCAATATTTATTGCATTATGGGTTGTTACTACACATTATGTCACAATACTTATGCCTTTTCTCTTTTATTTTATAAGGTTTACACGAAGAGGGAGAATGCTGACAGCTGGAATTCTGGGCTGGAAAAGGAACAAATATATTCTACACAACCCCAAAAGTCCTGAAACTCCATGAAAGTTAGTTATGGAATATATTCAAAATATTGGGTGAAGAAAGCACCAGAGGGGGCCACCCACCAGCCACGAGGGTGGAGGACGCGCCCTACCCCCTGGGTGCGCCCCCTGCCTAGTGGGCCACCTGGCAAGCCCCCGATGCCCATCTTATTCTATATGGTGTCTTTTTCCCTGGAAAAATAATAAGGAAGCTTTCGGGATGAAGCGCTTCCATCTCGAGGCGGAATCGGGGCAGGACCAATCTAGGGCTCCAGCAGAGCTGTTCTGCAGGGGAAACATCCCACCGGGAGGGGGAAATCGTCACCCTCGTCATCACCATTGATCCTCTCATCGAGAGGGGGTCCATCTCCATCAACATATTCACCAGCACCATCTCCTGTCAACCCTAGTTCATCTCTTGTATCCGATCTTTGTCTCAAAACCTCAGATTGGTACCTGTGGGTTGCTAGTAGTGTTGATTAGTCCTTGTAGCTGATGCTAGTTGGTTTATTCGGTGGAAGATCATATGTTCAGATCCTTAATGATATTTAATCCCCCTCTGATTATGGACATGAATATGATATGTGAGTAGTTACGTTTGTTCCTGAGAACATGGGAGAAGTCTTGTTATAAGTAATCATGTGAATTTGGTATTCGTTCGATATTTTGATGAGATGTATGTTGTCTCTCCTCTAGTGGTGTTATGTGAACGTCGACTACATGGCACTTCACCATGATTTGGGCCTTGGGGAAGGCATTGGGAAGTAATAAGTAGATGATGGCTTGCTAGAGTGATAGAAGCTTAAACCCTAGTTTATGCGTTGCTTCGTAAGGGGCTGATTTGGATCCATATGTTTCATGCTATAGTTACGTTTACCTTAATTCTTCTTTCGTAGTTTCGGATGCTTGCGAGAGGGGTTAATCGTAAGTGGGATGCTTGTCCAAGTAAGGGCAGTACCCAAGCACCGGTCCAACCACATGTCAAATTATCAAAGTAACGAACGCGAATCATATGAGCATCATGACAACTAGCTTGACAGAAATTCCCATGTGTCCTCGGGAGCGCTTTGCTTTAAATAAGAGTTTGTCCAGGCTTGTCCTTTGCTACAAAAAGGATTGAGACACCCTGCTGCACTTTAGTTACCTTTGTTACTTGTTACCCGTTACGAACTATCTTATCACAAAACTATCTGTTACCGATAATTTCAGTGCTTGCAGAGTATACCTTACTGAAAACTTCTTGTCATTTCCTTATGCTCCTCGTTGGGTTCGACACTCTTACTTATCTAAAGGACTACGATAAATCCCCTATACTTGTGGGTCATCACTCATCATTCTGGATGACTTCAGGGAGTGCTCGATATGTTCAATCTCAACCTAGCACGGTCGGCATGGCCTAAATATGTGAACATATACCGTCTTTTGCTACATTATCTATACTAGTAAATTTTACGTTCTTTGCATGTCATTTAAATATATATAAAAAGCATGGAAAAATACATTTGAATATGTATTTCCTTTTCTAGAATCGTGTTGGACAAGATCCAACTTGGTTCTTACCTCTCTAGAATCCAGATTGTTCTAGAACACATGTGGATAGATACTTCTAGAACACATGAGATGTTAGAGTTGGGTTTTCAATTAGAAGGCCACGTGGCAGTATCCTATGAGTTGAAAACTATATCCAACAGATGATAATGCTCGGGTTTGCCATCTCTTGACCGTTGGACATGCATATCCAACGACTAATATTTGAAGCTATTGGAACACTATATAGTGGTATATATATTTGCATCAAATCTTTTTTACATTATCTATTTTTAATTATATATTTTTGTACTTTGCTTTCATCTATATATTGATCTGTTCTAGTAGTTACTCCCACATTTGCATTTTGCTTCTTGTATTTCAATATATCTGATTTACGATCTTAATTTTCATTTCAAGCAGTACATCCCTTGCTTTGCAAGAATAGGAGTAGAAGGAAATCTTGGGCTTTACTTTGTTGATGACTCCCAGGATGTCATATTGACAACACAACATGGACATACAATGACGGTTAGCATAAAACTTGATGAAGATGGTCACTCCTATTTTAATGCGGACCTTTGGAGGAAAATGTCTAAGTGTTATGAACTGAAAGCTGGCAATAAAATTCTAGTGCGTCCACCACAGCCTGGTCTAACTAACATGGATGTTTACTTCCCCAACGTCATTAGCCGATCAAAGTCTGATTGAGGTTAGTGTCCTTTCAACTTTCTCCATGTTGTCATATTACTTAGCAAAATCGGGGTATTTGTTCTGACTAATTGATCACCACTTAAGCAACCAATTGTGATTTCATTTTCTAACTCTGTTCCTAGGCAATAACAAATTTATTTACCAAATTATGCGCACTATATATTCTTATGCCATGTTAGGAATAAATAATACCTTTCCACCTTTTAAGTAGGATATGTTGGATGCATAGTGAACGATCTGTATGTTACTAAGCGTACCAAATTTCACTGGAAGGACTTGGAGCATGTCATAAACTTTGTTGATAATCTGACAGAGATAGCACAGTGTATGAACACAGGATTCTGGATGGGATTAATTATACCTATGGTGCACACATTGAACAAGACCAATTGTGTGCACAAAACGCTAGTAAAAAGTCTTATTTTAATGTTGATGCTCATAAACTATATATATCTCCAGCAATATGTTACAATTAGTTTTTATTCTACATTTCAACAGAAATTTCCCGTTGTAGCAGTTCCTGGTTCGATTTCCCGGCGTGCTCGAATTACACTTGTGCCTGCCAATAACACCAAAGTGATTGCAAGGTACTGCATTTCCCGCAGAAATGGAGCCATTCAAATTAACAAGTTCTCGCTTGTCGTGGCAATGCATCCATATTGGAAAATTGGAGACACTGTTATACTCATGGTATATCAAGGCATAGGAGGGCTCTTCCTTTTCATTGATGAGATGTCGACTCGCCGTGATCAAGCTGCTTCCAGCGGATAGTTGTGGTTGTTGCCCCTTAGCCTCTTAAAATGTGCTAGCTATTACTATGTTAAGTATGTAGATATGGACCATATGGTTGTTAGCTGTTAGCCTCTTAAAATGTGATAGTTGTTACTATGTTAAGTATCTAGATATGGACCATATGGTTGTCAAAACCGTGTTACGAAGATCCTCCTTTTGTCAAATAGTGTAACCACTATATATATGTTACTCAAATGTTGTTAGCCAAGTTCTTAAATTTTCATGGAAAGTATTAGTATTGTACATAGTTCTTTGAGTTTAAGCGTGTGCCCAATGTCTAGAAGGCATTTCCATATTGCAAATTCACACACGTGTTAACATAAGGAAACGTATGTGTAACTTACTAATCATCGCACATGTGTACTCGCAGATGCATCGTGTGTGATACTCCTAGCCACCGCAAGCAAATAGTTTGCATTTTTCAAAGTTTTTTGTACGAATAGAATAGCACACGAACTTACTATAGTAACCATCTGTGTTATAATTTATCATAGCAAATAGTTCATCCGAGCGGGTTGTTTGCTGCATATCACACATATCTCGTTTACACAAATCGTTTGTGTTCTTTTGGATGATCGCAAATGCCGCATATCACACACATCTTGTTAAGATGAACCATTTCTGTTCTCTTACCTAATCGAAAACAGTTTGTCCGAGTGAATCGTATGTTGTATATCACACACACCTTGATCTGGCTGACCGTTTCTGTTGCATTCCCTAATAGCACACAGTTCAACGGAGCAAACTGTATGACGTATATCGCACACACATTGATATGTCTGCCCGTTTCTGTTGTTCTTCCTCATCGCAAATAATTTTGCTGGATCAACCGTATGCCCAGCATCGCACACGCAAGTAAAATCAACCGTGTTTGATGTGTCTGCCATCGCAAACATTTTACACCTTTTTTGACGGTTTTTTACACCACAGTTCAAGGTATAAGTGTTCTCCCCGAGTATGCACCGTTGCGAAAGTTCTTCATGCTGAGACACCACATGATGATCAGGTGTGATAAGCTCTACGTTCCAATACAACGGGTGCAAGCCAGTTTCGCACATGTGGAATATTTGGGTTAAACTTGACGAGCCTAGCATATACAGATATGGCCTCGGAATACTGGAGACCAAAAGTTCGAACGTGAATCATATAGTGGATATGATCAACATAGAGATGTTAACCATTGAAGACTACTCTATCTCATGTGATGATCAGACATGGTTTAGTTGATTTGGATCACGTATCCATTAGATGACTTGAGGGATGTCTATCTAAGTGGGAGTTCTTAAGTAATACGATTAATTGAACTTAATTTATCATGAACTTAGTCGTGATAGTATTTGCAAATTATGGTGTAGACCAATAGCTCGTGTTGTAGCTCCCCTATGTTTTTTGATATGTTCCTAGAGAAAACTAAGTTGAAAGATGATAGTAGCAATGATGCAGACTGGGTCCGTGATCTGAGGTTTATCCTCATTGCTACACAGAAGAATTATGTCCTTGATGCACCGCTAGGTGACAGATCTATTGCAGGAGCAGATGCAGACATTGTGAACATTTGACAAAGCTCAGTATGATGACTACTTGATAGTTTAGTGCACCAGCTTTACGGCTTAGAACTGGGACATCAAAATCGTTTTGAACGCCACAGAGCATATGATATGTTCTAAGAGCTGAAATTGGTATTTCAGACTCATGCCCGTGTCGAGAGGTATGAGACCTCTAACAAGTACTTCACCTAAAAGATGGAAGAGAATAGCTCAGCTAGTGAGCATGTGCTCAGAATGTCTGGGTACTACAATGCTTGAATCAAGTGGGAGTTAATCTTCCAGATAAGATAGTGATTGACAGAGTTCTCCAGTCACCATCACCAAGTTACTGGAACTTCGTGATGAACTATAATATGCAAGCAATGACGAAAGCGATTCCCGAGCTCTTCGTGATACTGAAATTGACGAAGGTAGAAATTGAGAAAAAGCATCAAGTGTTGATGATTAAACAAGACCGCTAGTTTCAAGAAAAGGGCAAAGGGAAAGAAAGGGAACTTTAAGAAGAATGTCAAGCACAATGTCACTCCCGTGAAGAAGCCCAAAGCTGGACCTAAGCATGAAACTGAGTGCTTCTACTGCAAAGGAAATGGTCACTGGAAGCAGAACTACCCCAAATATTTGGCGGATAAGAAAGGATGGCAAAGTGAACAAAGGTATATTTGAAATACATGTTATTGATGTGTACCTTATTAGTGCTTGTAGTAGCCCCATGGGTATTTGATACTTGTTCGGTTGCTAAGATTAGTAATTCGAAACAGGAGTTGCAGAATAAATAGAGACTAGATGAGGGTGAAGTGACGATGTGTGTTGGAAGTGGTTCCAAGGTTCTAGGTTCTCTTGTTTTGGACCAACCCCCTCCCGCCCCCGCTTTGCTCCGCTCGGGGCGACGTGTGCGGCGACCCAACCCTAGCCGCTAAACCCCCTCCGCCTCCCTTCCACTCCTCGCCGCCTCCAGAGTGGTTCCCGGCGAAGGCTGCATGACTGCCAAGTAAGGCAGCAGCAAAGGCCATGCCGCTTCGTCTACTCGCGAAGGGCTTCGGAAGCCGAGGCGGCGTCCTCGGGTGGTGCGGCGATGCTGGCTCTGCGGCAAGCGGTGCTCGCTGGTGCTCCTCCCCCCTTGGCTGTGTGGGCGACTAGCGATGGAGGCATCGGGCGCAGGTCATGGCGGGTGGCCTGGTGCCCCTGGCTGCGAGTCAGATCTGGAGGTCCTTCCTCCCACTTCTTTCGCCTTTTCCCCGCTAGATGTGGTCTGTGGAAGTCGCTGGTCGCCACATCCATGGAAGGTGGGGACACCGGAGGTGCGAGATCGGTTTGAGAGAAATCTTTGGCCCGCTTTCCGGTCACGATGACGGCGACGCCTGCTGGCGCCGTTCCCCTTCTCGGAGGCACCGTCGAGGTTCGATCCCCGCTCCCTCCCTTCTCATACCCGGGCGAAAACCTTAGCCAGTTCTGGGCTTGGCGGTAGTAGCGCGACATCCGTGTCGTCACCTTGCTGAAGGTGTCGTCTTGGGTGAGTTCAGGTGTGCACTGGCGTTTTGATGTGGTTTTCCGGCGAGCAGTGACATGGCAGTTGGAGGCATCGCCAGGATGCAAATTTTCACAAGATTAGTTCCTTGTAGTTGTCTACATACTAGTCGTGTGTGTGTGGGCTTGCCGGTGAGTCGGCGCCATTGCCATGGTAGGGGAGGGGATAGGGTTCCTCTCCCAGTGAGCAGAAATACGGTGTGGGTGGTCTGGACATTAATTCATTGAGCATTGATCTTATCTCAGCTACGGTCGCTTATCAACTCTGCTATTTGTTCCATCTGTGTCCTTGTCCTTCAGCAGCTTCATTTCTTCATGTATGATCCAGTAAGCTGTGGTAGGGCTCTTCTCCTAGCGATCTTTTCATAGTGGGTTGTCATGCTGAGAATCCCCCAAGGTGCTCCAGAATATATACCGCTCCTTGCTCTAGGGTGAGTTGCTCCAATTTCAGACGGTCCAACGCCCTTCGATCCAGGGTGAGGGGCAGGGGTCCCCTTGGGAATTGGAGAAGGAAGGTTCAATGACGGGATCTCCTTTTGGAGTGGATGAGGGTGTGTTAATCTCCACTAGGCGGGCTTTCCTTTGGAAGTTCTCTCGCTATCATGCTTCGGTGTTTCATTCACGTCGAAGGGCTCCTTTAGCATTAAGCTAGTTTTACTGTAGTATCTTGTTGTGCTTTCTGTTGTGGTGCTTGTAGGCTGCTATTGTAGCACCTTGTATCTGCCATTTTCATTTTCTTTGTTTTTCTTTTTCGTCGTATGGGTGATTGTAATTGCTGGTCGGTTGATGGCTTTGTTAATTCAAAGCCGGGCTCTGCTTGAGCCTTCATTCTAATAAAAAAAGTGGTTCCATGATTGATATGATCATCATCGCACACTCTCTATACTTTCGGGATTAGTGTTGAACCTAAATAAACGTTATTTGGTGTTTGCGTTGAGCATGAATATGATTATATCATCTTTATTGCAATACGGTTATTCATTTAAAGACAGAGAATAATTGTTATTCCATTTACATGAATAAAACCTTCTATGGTCATACACCCAATGTTAATGGTTTATTGAATCTCGATCGTAGTAATACACATATTCATAATATTGATGCCAAAAGATGCAAAGTTGATAATGATAGTGCAACATATCTGTGGCACTGCCATTTAGGCCATATCAGTGTAAAGCGCATGAAGAAACTCCATAAAGATGGACTTTTGGAATCACTTGATTATGAATCATTTGATACTTGCGAACCGAGCCTTATGGGCAAGATGACTAAAACTCCGTTCTCCGGAACAATGGAACAAGCTAATGACTTATTGGAAATAATACATACCGGTGTATGTGGACCAATGCGTGTTGAGGCTCTTAGCGAGTATTGTTATTTTCTGACCTTCACAAATTATTTATGCAGATATGGGTATATCTACTTAATGAAGCACAAGTCTGAAACAATTTGAAAAGTTCAAATAATTTCAGAGTGAAGTGGAGAATCATCGTAACAAGAAAATAAAGTTTCTACGATCTGATTGTGGAGGTGAATATTTGAGTTGCGAGTTTGGCCTTCATTTAAAACAATGTGGAATAGTTTCACGGCTCGCTCCACCTGGAACACCACAGTGTAATGGTGTGTCCGAACATCGTAACCGCACTTTATTAGATATGGTGCGATCTATGATGTCTCTTACCGATTTACCACTATCGTTTTGGGGTTATGCATTAGAGACAGCTGCATTCACATTAAACAGGGCACCGTTAAAATCCGTTGAGACGACACCGTATGATCTGTGGTTTGGCAACAAACCTAAGCTATTGTTTCTTAAAGTTTGGGGATGTGATGCTTATGTCAAAAGGCTTAGCTTGATAAGCTCGAACCTAAATCAGAGAAGTGTGTTTTCATAGGATACCCTAAGGAAACAATTGGCTACACCTTCTACCACAGGTCCGAAGGCAAGATCTTTGTTGCCAGGAATAGAGCCTTTCTAGAGAAGGAGTTTCTCTCGAAAGAAGTGAGTGGGAGGAAAGTATAACTTGATGAGGTAATTGTACCTTCTCTTAATTTGGAAAGTATCTCATCCGAGAAATCTGTTCCCATGATGCCTACACCAACTAGAGAGGCAGCAAATGATGATGATCATGAAACTTTAAATCAAGTTACTACAGAACCTCGTAGGTCAACTAGAGCACGATCCGCACCAGAGTGGTACGGTAATCCTTTTTTCGAAGTCACGTTACTAGACCATAATGAACCTACAAACTATGAAGAAGCTATGATGAGCCCAGATTCCGATAAATGGATTGAGGCCATGAAAATTGAGATAGGATCCATGTATGAGAACAAAGTTTGGACTTTGGTTGACTTGCTCGATGATCAGCAAGCCATAGAAAATAAATGGATCTTCAAGAGGAATACGGATGGTGATGGTAGTGTCACTATCTACGAAGCTCAAATTGTCGCAAAAGGTTTTTGAGAAGTTCAAGGTGTTGACTACGATGAGATTTTCTCACTCGTATCAATGCTAAAGTCTGTCCAATTCATGTTAGCAATTGCCTCATTTTATGATTATGAAATCTGGCAAATGGATGTCAAAATTGCATTCTTTAATGGATTTCTTAATGAAGCATTGTATATGATGCAACCATAAGGTTTTGTCAATCCTAAAGCTGCTAACAAAGTGTGCAAGCTCCAACGATCTATCTATGGACTGGTGCAAACATCTCAGAGTTGGAATATAAGCTTTGATGAGTTGATCAAAGCATATAGTTTTATACAAACTTGCGGTGTAGACTATATTTACACGAAAGTGAGTGGGAGCACTACAACCTTTTTGATAAAAATATGTGAATGACATATTGTTGATCAGAAATGATGTAGATTTTCTGGAAAGCATAAAGGAGAGTTTGGAAGGAGTTTCTCAAAGAAAGACCTCGGTGAAGCTGCTTACATATTGGGCATCAAGATCTATAGAGATAGATCAAGATGCCTGATAAGATTTTCAATGACTACATACCTTGACAAGATTTTGAAGTGGTTCAAAAAGGAACAGTCAAAGAAGGAGTTCTTGCGTGTGTTGCAGGGTGTAAATTTGAGTAAGACTCAAAACCCAACCACAGCAGAAAATAGAAAGAGAATTAAAGTCATTCCCTATGCCTCAGCCATAGGCTCTATAAAATATGCCATGTTGTATACCAGACCTATTCTGTGCCTTATCATGAGTTTGGCAAGGGGTATGATAGTTATCCAGGAGTGGATCACTGGACAGCGGTCAAAGTTATCCTTAGTTACCTAAGAGAACTAAGGAAATATTTCTCGGTTATGGAGGTGATAAAGAGTTTGTCGTTAAGAGTTACGTTGATGCAAGCTTTTACACCGATTCAGATGACTCTGAGTATCTGGATACATATTGAAAGTGGGAGCAATTAGCTAGAGTAGCTCCATGCAGAGCATTGTAGACATCAAAAATTAGCAAAATACATACGACTCTGAATATGGAAGACTTGTTGACTAAACTTCTCTCACAAGCAAAACATGTTCACACCTTAGTACTCTTTGGGTGTTAATCACATAGCGATGTGAACTAGATTATTGACTCTAGTAAACCCCTTGGTTGTTGGTCACATGGCGATGTGAACTATGGGTGTTAATCACGTACATATGTGAACTATTGGTGTTTAATCACATGGCGATGTGAACTAGATTATTGAATCTAGTGCAAGTGGGAGACTGAAGGAAATATGCCCTAGAGTCAATAATAAAGTTGTTATTTTATATTTCCTTATTCAGGATAAATGTTTATTATTCATGCTAGAATTGTATTAATCGGGAACTTGATACATGTGTGAATACATAGACAAAATACCGTGTCCCTAGTATGCCTCTACTGGACTAGCTCGTTGATCAAAGATGGTTAAGTTTCCTAGCCATGGACATGTGTTGTCATTTGATGAACGGGATCACATCATTGGGAGAATGATGTGATGGACAAGACCCATCCATTATCTTAGCATAATGATCGTTCAGTTTTATTGCTACTGCTTTCTTCATGTCAAATACATATTCCTCCAACTATGAGATTATGCAACTCTCGGACACCGGAGGAATGCCTTGTGTGCTATAGAACGTCACAACGTAACTGGGTGATTATAAAGATGCTCTGTAGGTATCTCCGAAGGTGTTTGTTGGGTTGGCATAGATCGAGATTAGGATTTGTCACTCCGAGTATCGGAGAGGTATCTCTGGGCCCTCTCGGTAATGCACATCATATGAAGCCTTGCAAGCAATGTGACTAATGAGTTAGTTGTGGGATGATGCATTACAAAATGAGTAAATAGACTTGCCGGTAAAGAGATTGAACTAGGTATGAAGATACCGACAATCGAATATCGGGCAAGTAACATACCGATGACAAAGGGAATAACGTATGTTGACATAACGGTTCGACCGATAAAGATCTTTGTAGAATATGTGGGAACCAATATGAGCATCCAGGTTCCGCTATTGGTTATTGACCAGAGAGGTGTCTCGGTCATGTTTACATAGTTCTCGAACCCGTAGGGTCCGCATGCTTAACATTCGATGATGATATGTATTATATGAGTTATGTGTTTTGGTGACCGAAGGTTGTTCGGAGTCCCGGGTGAGCTCACTCACATGATGAGGAGTCTCGAAATGGTCAAGAGGTAAATATTAATATATTGGAAGGTAGCATTCGGACACCAAAAGAGTTCCGGAGTGTATCAGGTACAAACCGGAGTACCGGAGGGGTTACCGGAACTCCCCGGTGGAAGATATGGG
>NC_041387.1:531559283-531563907 GCF_002162155.2 Triticum dicoccoides | reverse complement strand
TTCTCCCTCTCCTACTCATTCCCCCTTTCCCCCTCCGGAAAAAGGAAGGGGGCCGAATCCTAGTGGGAGTCCAAGTAGGACCCCCCACTTGGGGCGCGCCTAGGCCGGCCTCCTCTCCCTCCCTCCTTTCTATACGGGGGGGGGCACCCCTATGGGACACACCAATTTCTCTTAGCCGTGTGCAGTGCCCCCCTCCACAGTTTACGCCTCTCGTCATATTCTCGTGGTGCTTAGGCGAAGCCCTGCACGTATCACATCACCATCATTGTCACCACGCCGTCGTGCTGACGCAACTCATATACTCCTTCTACCCTTTGCTGGATGAAGAGCTCGAGGGACATCATCGCGCTGAACATGTGCAGAGCTCGGAGGTGTCGTACGTTTGATACTCGATAGGTCGGAATAAGAAGAAGTTTGACTACATCAACCGCATTGAGCAAACGCTTCCTCTTTTGGTCTGCGAGGGTACGTAGACACACTCTCCCCCTCTCGTATCTATGCATATCGTAGATAGATCTTGCATGAGCGTAGAATTTTTTTTGAAATTGCATGCTACGTTTCCCAACAAATTTATACCACCTAGTTTAACATACCAGCAAAAGAAAAAGGTTTTCTATGATTTAATACATTACTTTTAGGATGACCCACACCTTTATAAAGAAGGTGTATATGGTGTTATTAGACGTTGTGTACCTGAACATGAACAGGAACAGATCCTACGCAAGTGTTATTCTGAGGCTTACAGAGGACACCACGCTGGAGATAGAACTGCACATAAGGTATTGCAATCCGGTTTTTATTGGCCTACTCTCTTCAAGGATGCTTGTAAGTTTGTCTTGTCTTCAAGGATGCTTGTAAGTTTATCTTGTCTAGTGATTAATGCCAAAGAATTGGTAATATTAGTAGACGTGAGGAAATGCCTATGAACTATTCACTTGTTATTGAACCATTTGATGTTTGGGCCTTCGATTATATGGGACCCTTGCCTTCCTCCAATGGGTATACACATATTTTAGTTTTTTGTTGATTATGTTACTAAGTGGGTAGAAGCTATTCCAACTAGTAGTGTTGATCATAACACTTATATTAAGATGCTTAAAGAACTTATTTTTTCGAGGTTTGGAGTCCTTAGATATTTAATGACTGATGGTGGTTCCCGTTTTATTCATGGTGTTTTTCGTAAAATTCTTGCTAAGTATGATTTTAATCATAGAATTGCATCTCCATATCATCCTCAGTCTAGTGGTCAAGTAGAATTGAGTAATAGAGAGATTAAATTGATTTTGCAAAGGACTGTTAATAGATTTTGAAAGAATTGGTCCAAGAAACTTCATGATGCATTATGGGCTTATAGAACTGCTTATAAAAATCCTATGGGTATGTCTCCGTATAAAATGGTTTGTGGAAAGGCATGTCACTTACCTCTCGAACTAGAACATAAGGCATATTGGGCTACTAAATAGCTCAATTATGATTTCAAACTTGCCGGTGAGAAGAGGTTATTTGACATTAGCTCACTTGATGAATGGGAAACCCAAGCCTATGAGAATGTCAAGTTGCTTAAAGAAAAAGTTAAAAGATGGCATGACAAGAGGATACAAAAACGTGAGTTTAATGTAGGTGATCATGTCTTGCTATACTACTCTCGTTTAAGATTTTTTGCAGGAAAACTTCTCTCTAAATGGGAAGGTCCTTACATTATCGAGGAGGTCTATCGTTCCGGTGCCATCAAAATCAACAACGCTCAAGGCACAAATCCGAAGGTGGTAAATGGTCAAAGAATCAAGCATTATATCTTAGGTAATCCCATAAATGTTGAAACCAATATAATTGACACCGTAACACCAGAGGAGTACATAAGGGACACTTTTTAGAACGTTTCAGACTCCGAAAAGGAATAGGTATGTGGTGCGGTAAGTAAACCGACTCCAAAACTGTTCTAATAGCAATTTTTCTTCATTTTGGAATATTTAAAAAATTAGGAAAATTAAAAGTAGTCCGAAAGGGACACGAGGCAGCCACAAGGGTGGAGGGCATGCCCTACCCCCCTGGGTGCGCGCCCCTACCTTGTGGCCACCTCGTTTGCCCTCCGGACTCCGTTTTCTTGCACCATACTTCTTTTGGTCGGTAAAAATTCATTATATAATCTCCAGAAGATTTTGACCACCGTACCACGACAAAATCCTCTGTTTTTGTTTTTGAGATGTTTCTGCAGTAGATTTAGAGAAATATGTCATCCCTGGATTCACAAGGAGAAAGCTATGTGGCTAATTACATTGCAAACCCAAAGTCTACGGGGACTTGGAGCATTGTGGTTTGACCACGGAGGAATAAGAAGACTATGATCTTAATGGAAAGGAGGAGACAAGCTCAGATGAAGATGAAGTCCCACTACCTCAACCTGGGAACATGCACGTGGAGTTCCAAAAGTCAAGTCTCCCTGATAGAGCAAAGAAACCTATGATTGAGGTTATCCCTTTTCGTCTCTTGCAGGAAAAAAATAGGAGTTGTGTAAAAAAGATACTAAGTCTTGAGCAGGAGATCGATGACTTAAGGGAGCAGAATTATAACCTCAAGCACAAGCTAAGGAAGAAGCCTACTACATCAACAACTCCATCATTACCACCTCGGAAGAAAGAAACATAAATACATGGGTATGGGCACTCCCCTTGGCAATTGCCGAGCTTGGGGGAGGTGCCCCGGTATCATATCACCATCACACATTTATCTTTATTGTTTTTCTTAGTTTGATCCTTTTGATTATCTTCATCTAGTAGAATAAAGTTTTAGTATGATCTAGCTCTAAGTTTTGTTTTGATCTCTATCTATGTAATCGAGTCTGTGAGATATATATAATAAAGAATAGTTTTAAGTTGAGGGATTTGCTATCTTTCTATGATCTTGAGGGAATTAAAGAAAGAATCAAAGAAATAAAAGATCATATGTTGATTTTATGGGGCCAAAAGTAATGACTTCACATATAAAGAGTATGATGAATGAGAGTTGACAAACATAGTTTTGGTCATTGTAGAAATTAATAGGAAGTAACAAAGAAAGAGAGGTTTTCACATATAAATATACTATCTTGGACATCTTTTGTGATTGTGAGCACTCACTAAAATATGACATGTTAAAAGGTTGATGTTGGACAAGGAAGACAACATAATGGGTTATGTTTTCGTATACCCGAATAGAACTTATATTGTCATGGATCATCCAAGATGTTGAGCTTGCCTTTCCCCCTCATGCTAGCCAAATTCTTTGCACCAAGTAGAGACACTACTTGTGCTTCCAAACATCCCTAAACCCAGTTTTGCCATGAGAGTCCACCATACCTACCTATGGATTGAGTAAGATCCCTCAAGTAAGTTGTCATCGGTGCAAGCAATAAAAATTGCTCTCTAAATATGTATGATCTATTAGTGTGAAGAAAATAAGCTTTATACGAACTTGTGATATGGAAGAAATAAAAGTGAAAGACTGCATAATAAAGGTCCATATCTCAAGCGGCAATATAAAATTACGTTCTTTTGCATTAATACTTTGTACATCCAACCATAAAAGCGCATGACAACCTCTGCTTTGCTTTGTGAAGGGCCTATCTTTTACTTTTATCTTCTACCCTTATACAAGAGTCTTGGTGTTCGAGAGATCCGGATATATATATATCCACTCGGATGTAGGTTTTCATAAAGTATTAGTGTTGACATTACCCTTGAGGTAAAGGGTTGGGAGGCGAAACTATAAGCCCCTATCTTTCTCTTTCTCCGATTGAAGCTTTGTACCCATAAGTATCTTGTGATTGTTAGCAATTGTGAAAGAATAAATGATAGTTGAGTATGTGGACTTGCTGAAAAGCTGTTATATTGACTCTTTCCGATGTTATGATGAATTGCAATTGCTTCAATGACTGAGATCATAGTTTGTTAGTTTTCAATGAAGTTTCTGATTCATACTTTACATTGTGAATGAACCATTACTTTAACATAAGAAATCATATGAAAATTTATATTGTTGTTCTGAAGATGATCATGATGCCCTCATATTTGTATTTTATTTTGTCGACACCTCTATCTCTAAACATGTGGACATATGTTTCGATATCGACTTTCGCTTGAGGACAAGCGAGGTCTAAGCTTGGGGGAGTTGATACGTCCATTTTGCATCATGCTTTTATGTCAATATTTATCGCATTATGGGTTGTTATTACACGATATATCACAATACTTATGCCTTTTCTCTCTTATTTTATAAGGTTTACATGAAGAGGGAGAATGCCGACAGCTGGAATTCTAGACTGGAAAAGGAGCCAATATTAGAGACCTATTCTGCACAACTCCCAAAGTCCTGAAAATTCACGGAGATCAGTTTTGGAATAAATAAAAAATATTGGGCAAAAAAAGCACCAGAGGGGACCACCAGCCAGCAACGAGGGTGGAGGGCGCGCCCTACCCCCCTGGGCGCACCCCCTATCTCGTGGGCCCCTGGCAGGCCCCCGACGCCCATCTTGTGCTACATGGTGTCTTTAGCCCTGGAAAAAAATAAGAGAGAAGCTTTTGGGACGAAGCACCGCCGTCTCAAGGAGGAAACTTGGCAGGACCAATCTAGGGCTCCGGCGGAGCTG
>NC_041387.1:531475699-531559002 GCF_002162155.2 Triticum dicoccoides | reverse complement strand
CCGCCATTGTCATCGCCATCGATCCTCTCATCGATAGGGGGGGGTCAATCTCCATCAACATCTTCACCAGCACCATCTCCTCTCAAACCCTAGTTCATCTCTTGTATCCGATATTTGCCTCAAAACCTCAGATTGATACCTATGGGTTGCTAGTAGTGTTGATTACTCCTTGTAGTTGATGCTAGTTGGTTTATTCGGTGGAAGATCATATGTCCAGATCCTTAATACTATTCAATACTCCTCTTATTTTGAACATGAATATGCTTTATGAGTAGTTATGTTTGTTCCTGAGGACATGGGAGAAGTCTTGTTATAAGTAATCATGTGAATTTGGTATTCGTTCGATATTTTGATGAGACGTATATTGTCTCTCCTCTAGTGGTCTTATGTGAACGTCGACTACATGACACTTCACCATGATTTGGGCAAAGGGGAAGGCATTGGGAAGTAATAAGTAAATGATGGGTTGCTAGAGTGATAGAAGCTTAAACCCTAGTTTATGCGTTGCTTCGTAAGGGGCTGATTTGGATCCATATGTTTCATGCTATGGTTAGGTTTACCTTAATTCTTCTTTCGTAGTTGCGGATGCTTGCGGGAGGGGTTAACCATAAGTGGGAGGCTTGTCCAAGGAAGGGCAGCACCAAAGCACCGGTCCATCCACATATCAAATTATCAAAGTAACAAACGTGAATCATATGAGCATGATGAAAACTAGCTTGACAATAATTCACATGTGTCCTCGGGAGCGCTTTGCTTTATATAAGAGTTCGTCCAGGCTTGTCCTTTGCTACAAAAAGGATTGGACCACATTTCTGCACCTTAGCTACTTTTTTTACTTGTTACCCATTACGAATTACCTTATCACAAAACTACCTGTTACCGATAATTTCAGTGCTTGCAGAGAATACCTTGCTGAAAACCGCTTGTCATCTCCTTCTGCTCCTTGTTAGAGATCCAAAAAAATGACAACTGAAGATTAATTAATTAGTTATGTTGATGAGGGTGCGACGCGTATTTGTCGTGAGGGCATCAAGCTCAGCCAATGTTGACGGCCCAACATTCAAGCCAGAGACGGAGTTAGGGCTGTTGTGATAGCTGGGTGCGGGAGCAAGTGCTGGAGAAGGTGCGGGTGCAGTTTCCATAGTAGGTACGGGTGTGGGTGCGGTGTTCATTGAGTTGCTCCCGATGAAGCTGGGCATGGGAAAATCAGTTGGTGCCGCGCTTGGATTTTGTTGCACCAAGCTGACCACAGTTCGAATCAAGCTTGTAAAGGCAGCTGCCATATCATTTCTACAGGCAGCTACCGCTTCCTGGATTGCCTCAGCTTTGCTACCAGCTTTTGTTTTCTCGATCGCACGCACCACCTTCTCATAGATAGTCACTTGACTGAACTTCTTTCTCTGTCTTTTGGCCTTGGAGTCTGAGGGAGTCCTGGATTAAGGGGTCCTCGGACAGCCGGACTATATGCATGTATCGGACTGTTGGGCTATGAAGATACAAGATAGAAGACTTTGTCCCGTGTCCGGATGGGACTCTCCTTTACGTGGAAGGCAAGCTTGGCAATTCAGATATGTAGATTCCCTTCTCTGTAACCGACCTTGTGTAACCCTAGCCCCCTCCGATGTCTATATAAACCGGAGGGTTTAGTCCGTAGGACAAGAACAATCATAATCATAGGCTAGCTTCTAGGGTTAGCGTCTACGATCTCGTGGTAGATCAACTCTTGTAATACTCATATCATCAAGATCAATCAAGCAGGAAGTATGGTATTACCTCCGTAGAGAGGGCCCGAACCTCGGTAAACATCGTGTCCCCCGCCTCCTGTTACCATTAGCCTTAGACGCACAGTTCGGGACCCCCTACCCGAGATCCATCAATTTTGACACTGACATTGGTGCTTTCATTAAGAGTTCCACTGTGTCGTCGTCGTAAGGCTTGATGGCTCCTTCGATCATCTACAACAACGCGGTCCAGGGTGAGATCTTTCTCCCTGGACAGGTCTTCGTATTCAGCGGCTTCGCACTGCGAGCCAACTCATTTGGCAATCTGGAGCAGATCGATAGCTACACCCCTGGCCATCAGGTCAGGTTTGGAAGCTTGAACTACATCACTGACATCCATGGAGACTTGGTCTTCGACGGATTCGAACCCATGACAGCCGCACCCGGCAGCCACGATGAACGTGACTTAAATCTGTCATCGGACCACGCTCAGGAGATAGCGCCAGTAGTTGTCCTTGCCCTAGATCCATCGCGCCATCCGAGGACGGGAGGCTGGACCCCGCCACGGAAGTCGTAGACTCAACAGCGCTAGAGACGAAAATAGATCCGGCCTCTAACAAGGCCTGTGCCATCGGAGCCTCGGACTCATCTCCGGCTATAGGTTCCGAACCGCGTGTATCCGCGCCCATCAAATCTAACTGGGTGCCGATCTTGGAGTTCAGCTCTGCGGACATCTTCCAACACACACCCTTTCGTCGCATGGGGTTGACAGACAAAAGTCTTAAATCGTCAAACATTGTTTTTCATGGTGTAGTACCAGGTAAATCGGCATATCCTGTTGGCAAGATAGCTTTGGAGGTTGTGTTTGGTGATGAGCACGACTCCCGGTCTGAAACATTGACCTTTGAAGTGGTGAAGATCCAGAGCCCGTACCACGCACTGTTTGGACGGCCGGCTTATGCAAAGTTTATGGTGAGGCCCTGTTATATTTATTTGCAGCTCAAGATGCCGGGTCATAAGGGGACCATCACAGTTCACGGAAGTCGTAAGATCAGTTTGGATTGCGAGGAAGGTGATGCGGCTTATGCTGAGTCGGTTTGTGCTACAGAGGAATTAAAGTTCTATAAGGACAATGTTGATTCGGCAGACATGACCCCTCTGAAGAAGCCCACCACTCAGCATGACCCAACCCTGAAGTTCAAACCGGCTGATGAAACTAAACTTGTTGACTTTGTTCCTGGTGATTCATCCAAACAGTTCAGCATCAGCACCAATCTGGATCCGAAATAGGAAAGCGCGCTCATCGAGTTCATCCGTGAGAACCGGGACATTTTTGCATGGAAGCCTTCTGACATGCCAGGTGTACCGAGGGAACTCGCTGAGCACACCCTCAATATTGATCCCAAGTTTAAACCGGTCAAGCAGTTTCTTCGCCGCTTTAACAAGGAAAGGCGCAAGGCCATTAGTGAGGAGGTAGCCCGGCTGTTGGCTGCTGGCTTTATCATCAAAGTGTTTCACCCTGAGTGGTTGGCTAATCCGGTGCTGGTTCTTAAGAAAAATGGCACTTGGCGCATGTGTGTGAATTACACAGATTTGAACAAAGCTTGTCAGGCCGATCCTTTTGCTCTCCCGTGTATTGATCAGATCATTGGTGCGACGGCGGGTTGTGAGAGTTTGAGTTTCTTGGATGCTTCTTCAGGTTATCATCAGATCAAAATGGCAGTTAAGGACCAAGAGAAGACCACCTTCATCACTCCCTTTGGAGCCTTTTGCTATGTTTCTATACCCTTTGGGCTCAAGAGTGCCCAGGCAACTTATCAGCGCTGTGTGCAAAATTGTCTTCACACTCAGATTGGGCGCAATGTTCATGCCTATGTGGATGACATTGTAGTAAAATCCAGGAAAAAAGAGACATTGATAGATGATCTCAAGGAAACCTTTGACAATCTTCGGGTTTATAAGATGATGCTTAATCCGGACAAGTGTGTTTTTGGTGTTCCGGCAGGCAAGCTTTTAGGTTTTCTGGTGTCCAACAGAGGCATTGAAGCTAATCCGGAAAAGATCAAAGCGATTACATCTTTGGCTAAACCGGCGTGTATTAATGATGTTCAGCATCTGGCAGGTCGAATTGCAGCCCTGAGCCGGTTTATTAGCCGCTTGGGAGAGAAGGCGATCCCTCTATATCAGATGTTGAAGAAAACAAACACCTTTGTCTGGAGTGATGCGGCTAATGCGGCATTTGAAGACTTGAAGCGGCAATTGGCTGAACCGCCGGTCCTTGCTGCTCCGATTGACAAGGAGCCCTTATTATTGTACGTGGCTGCTAATGCCCGTGATGTTAGTGCCGCAATTGTGGTTGAGTGCAAGGAGGCGGGAAAGGAATATTCGGTTCAATGGCCGATTTACTATATCAGTGAAGTGCTTATCGAGTCAAAGCCACGGTATCCACATTGGCAGAAGCTGGTGTATGGGGTTTTTATGGCGAGTCGAAAGCTCAAACAATACTTTCAAGACCATCCAATTACAGTGGTCAGTTCAGTTCCTTTGGGCGATATAATTCAGAACAGGGAGGCCACTGTCCGGGTTGCAAAGTGGGCAATTGAGCTTGGTCCACATGGGTTGAAGTATATGCCTCGAACAACCATCAAATCTCAGGCGCTTGTTGACTTCATCAATGATTGGACCAAATTACAGGCACCAGAGGACAAACCGGATAACACATACTAGACTATTCACTTTAATGGATCCAGGCAATTGGAGGGCTCGGGGGCTGGAGTTGTCCTTACTTCCCCTCGAGGTGATAAAATTTGTTATGTTCTCCGTTTAATGTCCCCCTGTACTAACAATGCAGCTGAGTACGAGGCTTTACTCCATGGTCTCCGTGTGGCCAAGGATATGAATTTAAGCCAGGTACGATGCTTTGGAGACTCTGATCTGGTGGCCCAACAAGTTTCTGGCACTTGAGATTCTAAGGATCTACTCATGGCAGCTTACAGACGCAAGGTGGATATTGTGGCGGGTCAGTTCAAAGGTTATCAGGTTGAGAATGTGGATCGGCGTAAAAACGAAGCAGCAGATGCTTTAAGCCGGCTGAGATCTCAGCGTAAACCGGTACCTCCCAATACCTTTTTAGATATCTTGCATAATCCGTCTGTTAAGTTGCCTACAGAGGAGGATTTAGCTGTTCCTGATCCGGAGGCCCAATTGGTTGCCGCTTTACATGTTACTAGTAGTTGGGGCGCCTCTTGAGGCGGTCTTGTGCGCCTCAATCTTGTCTACGCACATTAGAGCGGCTGGTTGTTCTAACATGCACTGAATAATCATGTGGGAGGCAAGTTTAAGATAATTAAAATAACTTTTCTTGCCAAGTTTAAATAAAAAGAAGGGTTGTACTAAAGCTCTAGTGAGAAATATTTCGCATGATCACAAAGGGGCAATAATTTTAGTTAATAGAAAAATAGAAGTATCTGCTGCAACACAAACAACTCTAGATTCACTCGTTGAAACTATACCTGAACAAAAATCCCATAATCTGGGCTAAAGTATACCACCAAACAAATATAGTACCCTCTCCGTCCGAAAAAGCTTGTCCCTTAAATGGATGTATCTATCACCAAGTTAGTGCTAGATATATCCATTTGAGGGAGATGCGGAGTATGCGTCAAGATTCATAGTACTGGTTATCACTTTGAAGGATTAAGTATTACAAAATACATATCTATATTCTAGGCTACAATACTAATCTAAAGCAAATTAAAATTATACTCAGTTTGTTCAGTGTCATGGGAAGAAAATAATTTAGCTAATACTAAATCCAACTGAAAGGACTAATTGTAATTATTTGGCTAGACTGCTCATCGAAAGAATTTTTTTCGTATGAAGCGGACCTTGCAAAAACATGGAATGATCGGGTGGATCTAAAACAGGGCATGTCCTCCTGCAGTCCTTATCCCACCCCTCGTGTATCTCGTCGCCTCGTCACATTAGCCTGAGCCTGGAGGAAGAAGGCAGCGATCCTGAGTGCATGACCAAGTTAGATATTTAGCAACACACAAAAATCAAGTGTAGATCCTACTATAGTTCTTATCCAATTATACAGCCAAGCCAACAAGAGCATTTACCAATATTACTACACGCACACACACGCACACGCACACGCACACACGCACGCACACACACGCGCGCGCACACACACACACACACACCAAAATAGCTATCCACTTTGATTCAAGGAATAACTAAGCAAAAGTGGCTTCTGGTGGTTAATAGCCAAGTTTCAATGGGCACGAAATGGAATGGAATTCCTAGTAGGAAATAAATACAGAGCAATCTTTTAAATAATAAATATCTTGATAAAACCTAGGCTGACCATAAATTTTCTTATCATATATTTCCTGACGCAAAAGGAAGTTCTACAATTTCTTGTAAATTACCTTTAATTGTAATAGAGCATGAATGAGCACCAAGCGGTGAGCAGTTTAAAAGCTAAGTCAGCGAAAGAAAAAACCTGAAGCATTACAATGCTAGGTTCAATTATTTAAAATTTGTATCATTGGACAGAGACAAAAAAAATATTGGCTAGATGAATAGCTTGCTGCCAAACGTGGGAGTTGTCATGGACAAATAAAATCATTGGAGGTGATCTATCAAAACATGATAATCTCACTTGTAAAGAAAACATTCTGACAAAAGCATCCTCACAGAAAGACTTCGTAGTATCTGTAGGAGAAAACTGATGACTCATTAACATATAAAGCCTCTTTTGTTATAGTAAATTATGCAACAAAATTTACACTTGAATTATGAAGAGTAGATAGTATATAAAATGATTTACAGGCAACACCAAATTGAACAGACTTTCCAACCCAATAATGTAAAGGATCATCTAGTCAATACAATGACAGCAATGACAACCAAAAGGGCATGTGAAAGGAAAAGAAAGTGAGCGAACCACCCTGTCTAGAACCAACCCAGCCAAAGAAATGCGGCAACTAACCAAGGAAGTACAAATAACTGTGAGCGTGTTTTACTAATAAGCTAGATCAAACATCACTAATACAAATAGTCTTAAACATACTATATGGAAGGAATAAATAGAAAATGTTTCAACATTGACTTCTATCTAAATTCTAAACAGGGGAACCAACTTAGCTTTAGTGAAAACCAAAGAGAAGGCATATAATAGGTTTTGACACTTCACAAACTCTTGTTATGATCTGTAAATCCGGACAAGCATCAGTATAAAATGCTTACATAATTCCATCCATCTATCTAAAGAGGGGCTCATGTTGTAGCTGCATCTGATAGATGGAGCAGCACCTGCAGCAAAATAGAGAAGTCACATCAAATAGAGGCGAACTGTTATGACCGTCATATTAGGGGCTTAGCCCAGTGGGTTGTGGCCCAAGTTATCTTATCGTTATTAGGGGCTTAGCCCGTTTATCTTATCATTTTCTTAGGAGTCAAGTAAACCTCTCTATATAAGGAGAGGAGATGTATCAATCTAATCAAGCAAGGAGCAATCATTATTTGCTCGGCTTCCCTTAGGGAGCCGGGAGACCTAAACCCTAGCCGCCTCCTGCCTTCGCCGCCGCTGTTCCCGTCGCAAGGACAGCGCCACGCCGCCGGCCGCCGCGCACCAGCCCTCGTCCTTCCCCCTCCTTCCCCTACAACCTACACCCTAGATCCGGTAGGGCCCTAGCTCCTATCACCTTGGTATCAGAGACCCAGGTTCCGACCATGTCATCATGACCACCAAACCCGCCGCTGCCCACCACCACCAAACCCGCCGCTGCCCACCACCCCACCTCCTCCATCGCCGCTGCGTTCTCACCGAGCGCCACGGCCTCGCTGGCCCTTCCGTCCGCGTCGATCGCCCCCACCCCGGCACGTCGCCTGGCCAGCCGCCGCCATCACCGTCCACCATGCCGATCCAGTACACTCCGGAGGCCATGGCCAGTGTCCTCAATGACCTGGTGGTCGCGGTCCAGGGCATCCGCCTGTTTTTGGCCAGCCCGTACGGGCCGCCACCGCCGCTTCCGCCGGCCGTCCCCTCCGGACAACCGGCCCTGCCGTGGTACTTGGTCCCCGCGGCCATTGCTAGGGGCTACCCGGCGCTCCCGTCGCCGGTCGCTCCAACGCCGCCCTGGCCCCAATGGCCGACGCCCGCGCTCGCGGCGCCACCCGCTCCGTCCGCACCCGCCCAGTGCCCGCAGTGGCAGGCCTGGCCTGCGCCGCCCCCCGCCTCGCCATCCGTACCTGCGGCTCCGGTCCAGGTTCCACTGTCGGCCGCCCCAGTGCTGTCCTGGCCGCAGTGGCCCGCGCCTTTGTCGCCGCTGCTCCCGTTGCAAGGACGGCGCCACGCCGCCGGCCGTCGCGCACCAGCCCTCGTCCTTCCCCCTCCTTCCCCTACAACCTACGCCCTAGATCCGGTAGGGCCCTAGCTCCTATCACCTCCGTGGTGCAGCCCAGACATGGTACTACGCCCTCGAGCAGGACGAGGGTGGCATGCCCCCGTGGGAGCGCTTCCATGAGTTTTGCCTCCTTCGTTTTGGGCCGCCGATCCGCGGGAGCCGCCTGGCCGAGTTGGGCCACCTTCCCTTCACCTCTATGGTGCAAGACTACACCGACCGCTTTCAAGCCCTGGCGTGCCACGCGTCCGGCGTGACGGCTCACCAGCGGGCCGAACTCTTCGTCGGCAGTCTACCAAATCATCTCCGCGTGGACGTCGAGCTACAGGGACCCCAGGACCTCCAGACGGCCATGTACTACGCCCGCGCGTTCGAGCGCCGCGCGGTGGCCATGCAGCAGGCATCACCATCCCAGGCCACTGGGCCGCTACCCGGACCAGATGTTCCCGCGCAGGGTCGGCCTGCTCAGGCTTCCGCGACACCCCTCGCTGCGACCGCGGCGCGCCCATTCCGCCGGCTCACCTCGGCCGAGCTACTCGAGTGTCACCGCCAAGGGTTGTGCTTCAACTACGACGAGCCCTACACGCCCGAGCACGTCTGCCCACGACTCTTCTACCTGGAGGCTGCAGACTACATTGAGGAGGACGCCATCGCCGCCGACCTGACCGCCCCAGCTGTCGCGAAGGTGTTTGATGCTGGTTGATCACCTCGAGGAGTTTAGCAAGTGTTTCCCCACCTTACAGCTCGAGGACGAGTTGTTTTTGCAGGCGGGGAGAAGTGTTATGACCGTCACATTAGGGGCTTAGCCCAATGGGTTGTGGCCCAAGTTATCTTATCGTTATTAGGGGCTTAGCCCGTTTATCTTATCGTTTGCTTAGGAGTCAAGTAAACCTCTTTATATAAGGAGAGGAGATGTATCAATCTAATCAAGCAAGAAGCAATCATTATTTGCTCGGCTTCCCTTAGGGAGCCGGGAGACCTAAACCCTAGCCGCCTCCTGCCTTCGCCGCCGCTGCTCCCGTCGCAAGGACGGCGCCACGCTGCCGGCCGCCGCGCACCAGCCTCGTCCTTCCCCCTCCTTCCGCCTCCTTCCCCTACAACCTACGCCCTAGATCTGGTAGGGCCCTAGCTCCTATCACGAACACAATGCAACCAGCGATGCAAATTAAATGGGTTGGGATGTTATATATCATATAATATTGTATTTAACTACACATGTATTCATTCCATCTATCTTTTATCCAGATTATTTAGGACATTGTTATTCAAACTGTTAACGACGAATTTTCTCAAATATTATGAAGCTAAAAACACTCATACATATATTAACTCTAGCAATTTGTATGCATTTTACAATAGTACAATTATGATAGCTTCAGACCATTTAACAAAATTCCAGCTAAAAGATAAGCACCTCAGCAGTTGTGTTTCAAAATAGCAGCTGAACCACATGCAACATTGAGAAAGATCTTAGGCTACTAAACATGTCAACAACCATTTTCTTCTTCAAACAATGTAAATAGATTCAGACCTTCAAGAATAGAAGATGTCGATACAACTCTAAATCCAATAATGACTATCATTCAAGAAGTTAGACCTGACTGGTAGTGAAAATCAGATATTGATGCTAAACTCGTTAATTTTATCCATTTTATTGCAACTTTCTTCCAAGAGGGAGAGAGATAGATATTTACTTTTGTTTCAGCTTGCTCAAGAAGAAAGTTGCAAATGACAATCAACAAATATGCCATCATAGATTGCCTGAAATACATTAATAAAGCACACTCAGATAATACCGCAAATATTGTTCTTCTGTTAAAGAAGATACATAAATAATGGGGTTGCCCATACCAAAATTCAACGCAAATAAATAGAAAATCAGATTGACCAAAAAACATACAAGATAAAGGAGTTGGGATATACGCACTTGTTGGTTCCTTGCATCTTGCGGCTTTTAATATTATGTACTATTTAGTTGTAAAAGAAAATATGTTGAAAGAAAGCAAACCTTTGACCATTTTCCTATCAGATCCAGATTAAATATAAGATTAGATATATGCTTTCAATGGAAGCCCTCATCGAGCTGGCTCTTGTTGGCCAACTTCGCCTGTGCTGCACATATGCAGATACAGACATCAGGAGGAAATAAAGATCGATTGTAAGTCTAAAAGCATGCCCAGATTCAACTGAACTAACCCCTCTCGCCTGCTCTCCATCGCTACTCCATGGAACAAGCGCACCGTATATGATTAGAATCAATCGAGTCTCCTGGCAAATCAATCCAGTCAGAAGGTATTCAAGTATTAGCAAATACTATTAGATATTTGTAGTATGTAGAAACTGCTCTGGTTTATTGAAGACTCGATGCACAATTAGTTTACACCTGATTAGAACTACTCTAGTAACTCTTTGGTTTATTGAAGACACGATGAAAGGAATCATGCACCGTCCAAACAAAATTGAGCGGAAGGCAGCAGAAGATCGATGACTCGTCATGGTTACCTACAGTTGTACATTCTTCTGAAACTGGATGTTGAGCAGGATCTTTGGTAATAATATTTAGCTAATCTCCTTCTAATAAAAAGTTCACCCCCACTATGCCTAGTGTCACTCTGAGATCGATGGATTATCGCTCTGCACTAAATTGGATAGCAACATAAGAGTTGCATTTTCTGTCTCCTCCACCAGGCATGTGATACACACCAGTCATTTAACCCGTGTTAGTTAGACAAACGACTCAAGTATCCCACGATTTCAACCAGTTCACATACTATTATTAACTGGCTGTAACGGGAAATGCATGGCACCAGCAAACTATACCTAGATTAATGGAAACCAAATATATGTGATAATCTCCAAAACTGAACTTGATGAATAAATACACAAATGGGCTACAGTTAATAATTGTGTTCCCATTTCTAATTGTTTAGATTGATCCACAGTTTGTAGCGCAAATTGTTTGATGCTACAAGGTCAGACACTTACCCGTTGCTATAGATGCATTCAGTAAACACTTTCTAGCATAAATGAGCTTGGATATGGAAGTTTTCGAAGCAAGGAAGGACCACCAGAATCGCAACATGCTGCTCCCCTAATTCCGCCGCCGACGATGCAGAGGCGTCCCCGGCGGCTGCCAGTGGCCGCGTTTGTCCCCCGCTCGAGATTGAGATCCTGGGATGGGCAGGGGTGGCAATGATGACAACCCTTGGCACGGCGAGAAGAGAGAGGATCCAAACTACCAAAAGGACGGAGAAGAGAAGTACCTGCTCGTCCCGAGCGCTCGCTTGGCGAGAAGGAGACCTACATGCGGAGGTCCTTGCCGCTGCCGCAGACACGGTCGAGGTCGAGGTCGATGTTAGAGGCGGAGACGGCGACGGCGACGGAGACGACGACCACCTTCTGCAGTGGCCAGTGCTGGACGAGCAGGGATGGCGCCGGTGGCTGTGGCTGTGGCGGCGCCGGCGGAACCCTAGCCGCTGATCAGGATGGGAAAGAAGGAGAGGAGGTTGCGTTGGGAAAAAAGAACTTCTCACTGCTCTCTCTTTTGTCCCCACCCGTGGAATGATGCGTTTTCTTTCCCCCTCTCTCGTACATAGCCAGTACGCAACCTAGCTCCCTCGCCATTGGCTGGCACGCACAGTGCGCCTTTGCCGACGTGGCACGCGCGAGCGAGCGCCATTTGCGCGACGATGAATGGGTTTAATTCCGGATTGGACGGTTCCATATTTGGCGTATATGAACCAAGGTGAGTTACCAGATGATGAAGTTCTAGCCCGGCAGATAATCCGGCGATCCAAGTCCATGGTTATTCATAATGGCGAGTTACACCGCTGAAGCGTTTCAGGGGTGTTCCAACGTTGTGTTTCTCCTGAAGAAGGCCAAGAGATTTTACGTGAGATCCATGAAGGGGATTGTGGTCACCATGCCGGTTCAAAGTCCCTGGTGGTTAAGGCTTTTCGTCATGAGTTCTATTGGTTGACAGCTCATGCTGATGCTGAGGATCTGGTAAAGCGGTGTCACGCTTGTCAGAAGTTTTCACGCCGAGCTCATGTTCTGTCTCAAGAGCTACGGATGGTTCCCATCACTTGGTCGTTTGCTACTTGGGGGCTTGATATGGTGGGACCTTTTAAGCGATCCAAGGATAAGAAGACCCACCTATTGGTGGCGGTTGACAAATTCACTAAGTGGGTTCAAGCGGAGCCTGTAAGCAAGTGTGATGCAGTTACGGCGGTTCAGTTTATCAAAAAGATCATCTTCCATTTTGGCTTTCCACACAGTATCATCACGGATAATGGCACAAACCTTTCTAAAGGTGAGATGGAGGAGTTCTGTCAAAGAAAGCACATCCGGCTTGATATAGTATCCGTGGCTCACCCCCAGTCTAATGGTCAAGCCGAGAGGGAGAATCAAGAAATTTTAAAGGGTATCAAGCCCCGGCTTATGGTTCCCCTAAAGCGGACGCCGGGTTGTTGGGTGGAAGAAGTACCTTCTGTGTTATGGAGCATCAATACCACCCCCAACAGGTCGACGGGTTACACACCTTTCTTCATGGTTTACGGGGCAGAGGCAGTCCTCCCAAGTGATATTCGTAATGATTTGCCCCGGGTTGCCAATTATGTTGAAGCGGACAATGAGCAAGCACGCCAGGAGGCATTGGACCTATTAGATGAAAAACGGGACATGGCTTTGGCTCATTCGGCGGTTTATCAGCAAGACCTGTGGCGTTATCACAGCCGCCGGGTTAAAACAAGAACCTTTCAAGAAGGCGACTTGGTGCTTCGGCTCATCCAGGATCAGACTGATATGCACAAGTTATCCCCACCTTGGGAAGGGCCCTTTGTGGTCAGCAAGAATCTGCACAACGGATCATACTACCTCATTGACGTTCGAGACGACTCACGCAAATCTGAGGAGGAGACCCGACGGCCTTGGAACATAGCTCTCCTTCGGCCTTATTACACTTGAAGCCATAGGCTTCCCTTATGTACATATCTTGACAATGTATATATTATGATCAATGTAATAAATCGGCATCCTTGCTACAAGCAGGGCCTCTGCCGTTTTTCTTCAAATATCTTTTGGTTACATGGGGGCTTCAGCTGATAAAAGCGGAGTACTACCTGTTAAACCGGCTTTCATGCCATAATACAGCTTGGGAGCTTCACACCCACGGGGCCAAAGAGAGTTTGGATGCTACAGCTCAAACATAGGCACCCATTGAGCACAACTCACAAACATTTCTTGGGGGCTCTTTGTGCACTACAACAAAGATTTTGAAAGGACCCTTGTAATATGCTATCAAGCATGGCTTGGAAGCCTGGTGTATTCACCTAAAACTCCGGGTTAACCTGCCTTCATCAAGTAAGACACTCCTATCCAGGTAATCCTCGCACGACCCGCCGAACGTTTGACAAGTCAATCTTATACAGACCCTGAACTTGTCAAAGTTAAAACGACGATTGGTTAGTTGGAGGCCCATCTTAAAAGGCTTTGCAAAATGGTTTAACTCAGCGGCCTGGCAACCCATGAAAAGCCTCGAATTTGGGCCTGGCAGCCCTTGAAAAGCCTCGACTACACAGTTTTATATGCCTTTGTCAAGATTTTTTCTCTTTTGATGAATTTTATGTTGAACCGATGTATATTGACCCGCTATGGCTTTTCAGTCATCATACTAACCTGGTGTTTGTTAACCCGGCTTGGCTTTCAACTACAAGTTGTCAGACCATATTATCAAACCGGTGTTTAAAAACCCGTCCTGGCTTTGACTATATGTCGCCAGTTTGATCATCTAGTGTTCATCGTAACCCGGCATGACTTATTACACACCATCACTGCATGGTGAGAGTTATAAAAACTCAAGATTTGGGTCTTCATCCTTACTGTAATCAAAGTTGGTAAACCAACTAAGTGATTTCATATCACAGGTATGAGTTATTTCATGTTTATTCAGTTTTGGTTATCAGCCAGGCTTTATCTTGGGCATTATAACCCGTCCGGCGGTAAACCGCCAGGACTATTCTTTTTATCAGATATCAGAATCGCACGAAAATTATGAACGTGTAATAAAGCACAATAAATATCATGGCGGATCAAGAAAGTCATGCATCAGTGCCACAAATCAAAGTATTTTAACTAGCCTATTACAAGGCGCTTTGAGGCCCAAAATAATGATTGTTTTTGCATAGAACAAAGTTTGTGGCAATAACCATATCGCCGGATCAAGACGCATCACCAGGTTGACGTGATGTTGATGGATCCTCAGGCGTCGGTTCAACCTCCACCTCCCCACCCAGTGGCTGGTAGTCAACAGTGGTCCAGTCAATCCAGGTTAAAACTTCAAAGACAGCCTCGTCACTTATCAAATTGGATGGTTCAATATCAGGGGCATAAGTGTGCTTACGAATTAACGGAATAAGATTCTGCACTTCCTTCACAGCAGTGTCAACTCGATGGTTGTTGGCATCATAAAAGGACCGATGAGAAGACAAGTTCACCTCTTCAACCAATTGACTAGCTACTGGATGCAACTCCTTAGTCAGGGCTTTGAGAGCTTCATTATCAAATGCTGATCCGTTTTCCTGTTCATCTGGGTAGCCCTTGGCGATATCAACTGGATCCAGGTCAGCTATCCACGATTTAGCACGAGTCAGTGCTAATAAAGCACCAGCCCTTGCAGCAGATCGCTTCAACTCCTCTATCTTACCAGGAGTCATTGAGAGCCTGGCCAAGGTGTCCTTGATCAAGGTTGGTGCCGGTTTATTGTACGAAGCTGCACAAATGACTCGTTGTGCAACAGTATACAGTTGCTCAATCAATGTGTAAGTTGTCTTCAACTTCATCCGCATATCTGCGCCTAGACGAGCAATCCGATTTCCTGCGACGGTTTAAGAACTTAATGTTAAACCAACAAAGTTGAAGATACTTCAGAACAGGCTATTATCAAATACTTACCAAAAATTGCAGTTGTCATGGTGTTCACTTGATGTTTCAGCCCAGTCAGTTCTTCCTCTACCGGTTTAAGAGCTGCCTCGGCTTCTTCAGCCCGCTTTAACAAGGCAGCCTTCTCAGTTTCCCAATTGGCGCGTTCATTCTTGAAGCCATCCTTTAATTGTTTCATGGCAGTTAAAGCGCCCTTTCGCTCCTCCCTAGCTTTAGAGGTCTCTTCTTGCTGGGACTTGATGTTTTCTTGAAGATCGGCGATTTGGGAATCTTTGTTGTTTATATCAGTCTGCAAAAGTCAGATGATGCAACTGTTAGTATCTCTTAAAGTCCCAAGAACATAACAAGTTATACACTTGGCACTTGGGGGCTAATGCGGCTTGTTTCTTAAAACGGACATTTTAAAGTCCCAAGGCTCAATACAAGTATTAAACTTGGCCCTTGGGGGCTAATGCATAATTGATCAGTTCAATCCAAGGTGAAGGCAGTTGATACGGACAAAATATTTCCACGGCAGTAACCGTGGTCCTCGGTTGAGTCTGGCCATGACTTGCCGGGCTTGAAGAGCACCTTCCATATGTCTTCGTGCGTTGTGCCGACGAACTCCAACAGGGTATGGTGCTTGGCCGGTCGAATTCCCATAAATTGCAAGTCCTACATTGACATGGGAGAATCCGGCGAAGTAACATCACCTGGACTACATCAACAAGTTTGATGTTCTTGTCTCCCATGCTCTTGATACGCGCCTGGAGCACCGCCAGCTTGACTGACGAAGACCAGTCTAGGCCCTTCTCGGGCCAGGACGTAAGCCGCAATGGGGCTCCAGATCAGAATTTGGGAGCTGCAGCCCATTTGGTGCTGCGTGGCTCAGTGACATAGAACCACTGTTGTTGCCACCCTTTGACGGACTCATTGAATGTACCTAATGGCCATTTGACGTTGGGCATCTTGCTCACCAAGGCGCCTCCGCACTCGGCGTGCTCACCACCTACCACCTTCGGCTTCACGTTGAAGATCTTTAGCCACAGTCCAAAGTGTGGAGGGATGCGGAGGAAGGCCTCGCCCACGATGATGAATGTCGAGATGTTGAGGAAATAATTGGGGGATAGGTCATGGAAATCAATCCCGTAGTAATACATGAGGCCGCGAACAAATGAGTGGAGGGGAAACCCCAACCCGCGGATGAAGTGAGGGAGGAATACAACCCTCTTGTGGGGTTCCGGAGTTGGAACGACCTGTCCCACCATCGGAAGACGGTGCGCGATCTTCTTGGCTAGGTACCCGGCCTCCTGGAGTTTCTTGATATCCTTCTCCTTGACGGAGGAGGCCATCCACTTGCCTTGCGTTCCGGATCCGGACATGGTTGGAGTGCTTTTTGGGCGAAAGAGATGAGAACTTGGGTGCTGGAGCTCGAGAATGGGAAGCAGGAGAGAAGGTGTGGGTGAAAGAAGGGAATCCTTATCCCTTTATAAAGGTAGTAAAATCATGCGCCTCCCCACTCGCCCTAAAACTCGCTTATTCCCCAAGCGTCGTGCTAATGGCACAGTTGGGTTACCCATACCCGTATTGATGAGGATCCCGTGATAAGGGGACATGATATCTGCTTTGACAAGACGTGCATATAAAACCGCCTCGCGAAACATGGAGTAGCAGGTTGGAAAAACGGTTCGAATAATGACCGGGCCGCGGCGTGATGTCATGCTATGGAAAAGTGGTCAGCAGATTAGACACATGGAATATTGTACTCTCTGCGGTGGTATGTGGAATTTGTTTTGCAGGGCCGGACACAATCTTGTGTTCAAAATCTACTTTGGAGTATTCGGAGAAGGAACCCGCCTTGCAATGCCAAAGACAATCTGCGCGCCGGACTCATCGTCATTGAAGCCTAGTTCAGGGGCTACTGAGGGAGTCCTGGATTAAGGGGTCCTCGGAGAGCCATACTATATGCATGTGCCGGACTGTTGGGCTATGAAGATACAAGATAGAAGACTTCGTCCCGTGTCCGGATGGGACTCTCCTTTGCGTGGAAGGCAAGCTTGGCAATTCGGATATGTAGATTCCCTTCTCTGTAACCGACCTTGTGTAACCCTAGCCCCCTCCAGTGTCTATATAAACCGGAGGGTTTAGTCCGTAGGACAAGAATAATCATAATCATAGGCTAGCTTCTAGGGTTAGCCTCTACGATCTCATGGTAGATCAACTCTTGTAATACTCATATCATCAAGATCAATTAAGCAAGAAGTAGGGTATTACCTCCATAGAGAGGGCCCGAACCTGGGTAAACATCGTGTCCCCTGCCTCCTATTACCATTAGCCTTAGATGCACAGTTCGGGACCCCCTACTTGAGATCTGTCGGTTTTGACACCGACAGGGTCCTCGTTATAATAGTACTTCCATGTGGCGCCATCCCCGGCACCGCGCACACGCCCATATTGCGGCCGCTGGCCCGGCGGGTGTCCCATCATTATGTTCATGGATTGCTTGAAAGGAGTGTCCCACTTGTACTTCACCGACGACTGAGTCGACGAGTCGCTTTCGGCCACAAGCTTGTGTTGCTCTCTCTGCAAAATGGAGCGTGAATCGTTTATGAATGTGACTAGAATGTAGTAGAATTCATTAATTAGAAGCTACTATATAAGGTGGTAAAAGGATAATTACCAGTAATCTCATGAATTTCCTAGTCGGCCCAGTGGTGAAAAAATATTTTTTTGGGGTCCCATGAGAATCGGGCCCTGATGAAGTCGTGCTCCTTCTGGTCAGTGAACTCAGCCAATGGGTTTGGGATCCCCTAACGTTCATGTTCTGCGTCCTCCTTAGCCCACACGGGCCTCTTTCCCGTGTAACCATGACTTCCAAGGCGGTGGTTCCCCATGTTCTTTGCCTGCAGCTGCTTGCCTCTCTCCGACCTGGCCATGGCAGCTTCTTCATTGCAATCCTTGAAATTTTTTGGATTGTCTACGACAATCTTGGCGTAGGTTTCATGGTCTACTTCAATCGCCTTTTTCACCCTCCAAGCGCTCAATGCGTTGCTGAAGTTCCCTAGGGATTTGTTGTTGATTTTCTTTCATGGCATCATCTTCCCATGGGTCGACATCGTCATTCTGACCGGGGAACGTGAATCTTGCGTGCAACCTAGTTAGGAGCAGCTTTTTCAAATGTTCATTGTTCCGTATTTTTTTGGTGTTGATGTTAGCGGTATCCCATAGGATGCATGCTAGTTGGTTGCCGTAACACGCTGCCACTTCCCGCGGCTCTGTTGGCTCGAACTCACTAGGGTGCATTGTCGTGACCACCAGTCTTCCGATGTCGAGCTCATTTGGGTGTCGTGTCCTCTTTACCTTCTTTCCTTCACTGGCTTGGGAGGTCTCACCTTCTGTGCTGTTGTTAGCAACATCATCAGGGCCCGTCTCAGTGCCGATGTTGATGGAATCAGTGTCAGCGCTGACACCACCACCGTCATCATCCTTCATGACAAGGGGGTCCTAACACCCAACTTATCTCTCCTGATCCGCCAGAAAGTTGAGGTAGGCGCGTGCTCGACTTTTTTGGGACTGAGAACCTCCGACCTCATCAGTGTCGGTCATGTTTCCTAGGGTTCAATGTCATAGTCGTTTAATTATCGAGCTTTATATAATAAAGTGAATAATGACAAAAAAATTGACCTTTGTTTTTCTTGAATGTCATTTCAATCCTGTCATGACAAATCTCGAGCATTCGATATGTCCAACTTTCTAGCACAAGTCAAGCCGAAATTCACGGAAAATTTCGGCATGATCTATGCTAGAAAGTGCACATATAGAGCACCTGAAATTTGCTGCAATGGAAATGAATCAACATTTCTGGAAAAACGTAGGTCACTCGCAATCGATTTCCCTGCAAATGACAATAAGCACTATGTGCTGATGGAGCATTTCACTAACAATCACGGAGATGCATCCCTTAGAAGAAAATTTCACATACTCATCTGCATGTCAAATGATGTGTGTCATCACATGCATGTCAAGTGATCTGTTTAGAAACAAGCACAGACATACAGTGGCAGTAACAAATGGAGAGCAATCAACCTAAACTAAACTGACATTAAAAATCCTCATTTTCAAAATGGACAGCAACATAAGCTAATTTTCATTTTCATTTAAAAATCCTCATTTTCAAACTCTGGAATTTTTCGTGTTTTCTTTTTTTTTTCCTTTTTAACTTCAGTAATGTGCCACTTTTAACTGAATATATGTACTCTATTTACTAAAGTTATAGTGTAATTAAAGTCTAAATTCAAGTAGTAAATACATTTGGCATTTATTCTATGTAATTTACAGTGTAACTTCAGTAATTCTACAGTGTAATTCTAAGTTTGCACTATAATTACTATAAATTTTTCTAAATTCTAACATAGCGTATAGTACCCCTCTAACTTACTATTCTCTATTCTGAAAATTACTGTAAAAATTTCTAATTTTACAGTGTAATTCTACTATGAATTACATTTTTGTAAATCTACTGCAAATGCAGTGTAGATCTATAGAAAGTCTAACATAATGCTGAGAAGTAGGAGAGGGGCTATTTCTCACAGGAGGTAGAAGTGCTTAGTGAAATTTGGTCAGAGAGAGGTCGGGGTCGCCGGGGCTGAGGGGATCGGTGTCGTCGCGGTTAAGGACGTCGGCGTCGTGGTCGGGGTCGTCGTGTGATGACCCCCAAGTGTATGGGGTCAATTGTAGCCCTTTTCGATAAGTAAGAGTATCAAACCCAATGAGGAGCAGAAGGAAATGAGAAGTGGTTTTCAGCAAGGTAATGTCTGCAAGTGCTAAAATTGTAAGTAGCAGAGTAGTTTGGTAGCAAGATAATTTGTAACGAGCAAGTAACAATAGTAATAACAAAAGTGCAGCAAGGTAGCCCAATCCTTTCAAGGCAAAGGACATGCCAAAATGTTTTCTTCCGATAAGCAAAGTGTTCTTGAGGGTACACAGGAATTTCATCTAGTCACTTTCATCATGTTTACTTAATTCGTGTTCGGTACTTTGATAATTTGATATGTGGGTGGACCGGTGCTTAGGTGTTGTTCTTACTTGAACAAACCTCCTACTTATGATTAACCCTCTCACAAGCATCCCTAACTATGAGAAAAGTATTAAGAATAAATTCTAACCATAACATTATACTTTTGGATCCAATCGGTCCCTTATGGAATTGCGCATAAACTGGGGTTTAAGCTTCTGTCACTCTCGCAACCCACCATCTAATAACTACACCACAATGCATTCCCTTAGTCCCAAATATGGTGAAGTGTCATGTAGTCGACATTCACATGACACCACTAAGAGAATGGCAACATACACACCAGCAAAATATCAAACACATATCAAGTTCACATGATTACTTGCAACATGATTTCTCCCATGACCTCAAGGACAAAAGTAAGTACTCACAAATGGTAAACATGCTCAAGATCAGAGGGGTATTGAATAGCATAATGGATCTGAACATATAATCTTCCAGCAAATAAACCATATAGTAATCAACTACAAGATGTAATCAACACTACTAGTCACCCACGGGCACCAATATATAGTTTTGATACAAAGATTGAACGCAAGAGATGAACTAGGGTTTGATAGGAGTTGGTTCTGTGAAGATGTTGATGAAGATAACCTTCCCCAAGATGGGCGAGTTGTTGGTGATGATGATGACGATGATTTCCCCCTCCGGGAGGGAAGTTCCCCCGGCGGAATCGCTCCGCCGGAGGGAGAAAGTGCTCCTGCCCAAGTTCCGCCTCGACGCGGTGGTGCTTCGTCATGAATGTCCTCCCCCTTTTTTTCTAGGTCAAAATGACTTATATACCAGAAGATGGGCACCGGAGGTGGGCCGAGGAGGGCAACACCCACCAGGGCGCGCCTGGGCCTCCTAGCGCGCCCACGTGGGTTGTGCCCACCTAGTGGCCCTCCTCTGGTTCTTATTTTCTACAATGTTCCTTAAATATTCCATCAAAAATCCTCGGCGAGTTTCAACTCATTTGGAGTTGTGCAGAATAGGTAGCTTGACGTGGCTTTTTCAGGTCCAGATTTCTAGCTACCAGAATTCTCCCCCTTGGTGCATACCTTGCATATTATGATCAGAGAAAAGGCATTAGAATTACTCCAAAAAGCATGATTATACAATAAAACAACATAAATAATAGTAGGAAAACATGATGCAAAATGGATGTATCAACTCTCCCAGGCTTAGACCTTGCTTGTCCTCAAGTGAAAACCAAAATCGAAAAGCATGTCCACATGCTTTGAGAGTGAGGTGTTGATAAAAATAGAAATACAGACATAGCAGCATCATGTGACTTATTATAACAACAACAAACTTCAATATAAAACTTTTATTATAGAACTTTTATCATAGACTTCTCATTAACAAGTGACAATTCATCACAACATTGAAGTATAAAGCATAAAATCTATTGGAAACCAACAAACTATGTTCTCAGTCAACTTTGCAACTACAATTCATCATCTTTTCAGGAAGGGTCACATATGGGAGCCTTCGGGCAAGTCCACATACTCAACCATCATTTAGTCTTCTATGATTGCTAACACTCACCGTGTACACGTGAGCAAAACATTTCAACCAGACATAAAGAAAGATAGGGGCTTATAGTTTCGCCTCCCAACACACTCACCTCAAGGGTGATGTCAACAATAATAACTTATGCCACCCATATTCAACCGGACATATGTGCCTAGATCTTTCCTCACCACATGATGCTTGCCAAAGGATAAAAATAAAAGGAATAGAGAGAAAAACTTTGACTCTTGCATAAAAGTAAATACATGAAAGTAAAAGATAGGCCCTTCGACGAGGGAAGCAGAGGTTGCCATGCGCTTTTTGTTTGTATGCTCAACCCCTTACTGCAAGAGAATGTCACGTTATATTTCCCCTTGTGATGGCAACCTTTATTATGCAGTCTGTCACTTTTATTCCACCATCACAAGTTCATACAATGCTCAATTTTCCCTTACACTAAATGATCTCACACTTTTATAAGAAATTTTTATTGCCCTTTTTGCACCGATGACAACTTACTTGAAGGATCTTACTCAATCCATAGGCAGGTATGGTGGACTCTCAAACAATATAGGGTTTAAGGGTTTTGGATGCACAAGTAGTATCTCTACTTAGTGCAGAGTTTTTGGCTAGCAAAGATAGGGGCAAGCACCACATGTTGAAGGATCTATGACAAGATGACTTCTATGTGAATATGAGCAAACATAAATCATTAAGTTGTATTCCTTGTCCAATGTCAACAATTTTGGCATATAATATTTTGGTGGGTGCTCACAATCACAAAAGATTTCCATGATAGTGTATTTATATGTGAATCTTCTCTTCCCTTATTAATTCTTTCATGTGTTGCATCATTGACCAATGCTATGGTTGTCAATCTACAATAAAATTTTCTACTTATACTTTTCCTTGTGTAATGTCATCACTTACCATAGGATTAGCATATGATCTTTTCTTTTTATTTCCAATCTTTTATTGTAGCAAGAAAGTAAAGAAGGCAAAACTCAACCTAAACTTTATTATATCTCGCACATGATTACAAGGATTGATGACTAAGCAAGCTCACACAAAGAAAGGATCAAACTAAACTCTTATTCATCTAATAGCAAAAGATAACCATTGATCGAACTAAGAAAATAAAGGCAAAAGATGGTGGAGATTGATACGATACCGAGGCACCTGCCCCAAGCTTGGCGAAAGCCAAGGGGAGTGCCCATACCCAATACTCAGTTTTCTTTTGGTGGTGATGAAGTAGATGGTTTCTTGTCTTTCTTCCTCACGCTTGAGGATGGAGTTCTCATCTTTCAGTTCTCGGATCTCCCACTCAATCTCCAACACCTTTTTGCATAAATCATGCTTATTTTCCTGCAAGAGATGAAAAGGGATAAACTGGATCTTAGGCCTCTTTGCTTTATTGGGGAGACTTGACTTCTTAAATTTAACATGCATGTCCCCCGGTTGGGGCAATGGAACTTCATCCTCCTCCGAGCTTGCCTCCTCCTTCCTCTTAGGATCAACGTCATCTTCTTCTTCTGAGGTCCAGCCATAGTGCTCCACATCCCCATAGACCTTGGGGTTTGCGATGAGGCCAGCAACATAGCTCTCACCCCCCCGAGTCTTGGGACGACATTATTCCAGATGTAACAGGAAACAACAAGAAAATAAAATAGAAAATTTCTCTGTGATACAGAGGTTAACAGGTTCGGGAGGTATATATAGATTTTTTATCTTGGGAAACAAGCAGAATGGAAGACAAACAAAGATTGGAAAGCACCCAAGGTGGGTACAACCCACCTGGGCGCGCTAGGCAAGCCTGGCGCGCCCTAGTGTATCGTGCCCACCAGGGTCACTTTCGTGGAAGTTTCTTATTTTCCTAATTTTCTAAATAATCCAAAACTGACAAAAAATATTTTTGCAGTTTTTTCGGAGTCCTTTTACTTACCGTATCACGTACCTACTTATTTTCACGATTCTGGAAGGACTCTTTTATGTGTTCTTTCGGTGTCAAAGTTTGTATAAGATTACTTTCAACATTAATGGGCGTACCTGAGATATAGTGCTTTATTCGTTGCCCATTGACAACCCTCGGGTTAGTCCCTTCAGCGTCATTTATTCTGATAACTCTGGATCGATAGACCTCCTCGATGACATAGGGTCATTCCCATTTGGAGAGGAGTTTTCCTGCAAAGAATGTGAAACAAGAGTTGTACAAAAGAACATATTCTCCTACTTTTAACTCACGCTTTTGGATTCTTTTGTCATGTCATCTTTTAACCTTTTCTTTGAATAACTTAGCATTTTCATAAGCCTGGTTTCTCCATTCATCTAATGAGCTAATATCAAATAACCTCTTTTCCCCAGCATGCTTGAAATCATAATTAAGTTCTTTTGTTGCCCGAAATGCTTTGTGTTCTAACTCAAGAGGTAAATGACAAGCTTTTCCATAAACCATTTTATATGGAGACATACCCATAGGATTTTTCTAAGCTGTTCTATAAGCCCAAAGTGCATCATCTAATTTCTTAGACCAATTCTTCCGGGACCTATTAACAGTCTTTTGTAAGATTAGTTTTATTTCTCTATCGCTAAGTTCAACATGACCATTAGACCGAGGATGATAAGGTGACGCAATTCTATGGTTAACATCATACTTAGCAAGCATCTTACGAAAAGCACCATGAATAAAGTGTGAACCACCATCAGTCATTAAATATCTAGGGACTCCAAACCTAGGGAAAATAACTCCCTTAAGCATTTTAATAGAGGTGTTGTGATCAGCACTACTGGTTGGAATAGCTTCTACCCACTTAGTAACATAGTCAACAGCAACAAAAATATGTGTATACCCATTAGAGGAAGGAAAAGGCCCATAAAGTCAAAACCCCAAACATCAAATGGTTCAACAGCAAGTGAATAATTCATAGGCATTTCTTGACGCTTACCGATATTACCTATTCTTTGGCATTCATCACATGATGAGATTAACTTACGGGCATCCTAGAAGAGAGTATGCCAATAAAAACCAGATTGCAATACCTTATGAGCGGTTTTGTCTCCTGCGTGATGTCCTCCATAAGCTTTGGAGTGACATTTCTATAGGATTTGTTCCTGTTCATGCTCAAGTACACAACATCTAATAATACCATCTACTCCTTCTCTATAAAGATGTGGGTCATCCTAAAAGTAATGTCTTAAGTCATAGAAGAATTTTTTTCTTTTGTTGGTATGTGAAGCTAGGTGGTATGTATTTAGCAAAAATATAATTAGCATAGTCAACATACAAAGGTCTACTATGAGAAACATTTATTGCAGCTAGTTGTTCATCAGGGAAGCTATCATTAATAGGTTATGGGTCATCAAGAATATTTTATAGTCTAGACAAGTTATCAGCTACGGGATTCTCTGCTCCTTTCCTATCAGTGATATGCAAACCAAATTCTTGTAGCGGAAGAACCCACCTAATGAGTCCAGGTTTAGCATCTTTCTTTTCCATAAGATATTTTATAGCAGCATGATCTGTGTGAACAATTACTATAGAATCAACAATGTAAGATCTGAATTTATCACAAGCAAACACCAGTGCTAAGAATTCTTTTTCAGTAGTAGCATAATTTCATTGAGCACTGTCTAGAGTTTTAAGAGAATAATGAATAACATTTAGTTTCTTATCAACTCTTTGTCCTAGAACAGCACCAACAACATAATCACTAGCATCACACATAATCTCAAAAGGCAAGTTCCAATCAGGTGGTCGAACAACAGGTGCAGTGATTAAGGCTTTGTTTAGTGTTTCAAAGGCTTCCATACAATCATCATCAAACACAAAGGGAATATCCTTTTGCAAAATATTAGTAAGAGGCCTAAATTTTTTAGAGAAGTCTTTGACAAACCTCATGTAGAAACCAGCATAACCAAGGAAACTATGAATACCTTTGATATCTTTAGGACATGGCATTTTCTTAATTGCATCAATGTTGACTTTATCAACCTCAAAGCCTCTTTCAGAAATTTTATGGCCCAAGACAATACCTTCATTAAGCATAAAGTGGCACTTCTCCCAATTCAAGACAAGATTTGTTTGTTCACATCTCTGCAAAACTCGATCAAGATTGCTTAAAAAATCATCAAAAGACTTCCCATAAACAGAAAAGTCATGCATGAAAACCTCGACAATCTTTTCAAAAATATCAGAGAATATAGCAGTCATACATCTTTGAAAGGTAGGAGGTGCATTACATAAACCGAAAGGCATACGTCTATAAGCAAATATTCCAAAAGTATAAGTAAAAGTGGTCTTTTCTTGATCAGATTGTAAAACAGGTATTTGCGAAAAGCCAGAGTATCCATCAAGGAAGCAAAAATGTGTGTGCTTAGATAGTCCTTCTAACATTTGATCGATAAAAGGCAGAGGGTAATGATCTTTTCTAGTAGCTTTATCCAATTTTCTATAATCAATTACCATTCTGTAGCCGGTGATAATTCTTTGTGGAATAAGCTCATTCTTATCATTAGGAACAACAGTAATACCTCCCTTCTTAGGGACACAATGAACATGACTTACCCATCTACTATCAGCTATAGGATAGATTATACATGCTTCTAGAAGTTTCAATATTTATGTTCTTACCACTTCTTTCATTTTCGGATTTAACCAACATTGGTGATCAACAATGGGTTTAGCATCAGGTTCCATATTAATCTTGTGTGGACATAGAGTGGGACTAATGCCCTTAAGATCATCAAGAGTATATCCAATAGCAGCCATGTGCTTCCTTAGAACTTTCAATAATCTTTCTTCTTCATGTTCTGATAGGTTACCACTAATAATAACAGGATATATATTCTTTTCATCAAGATAAGCATATTTCAGAGTGTCTGGCAATTGTTTTAATTCAAACACATGATCTCCTTTAAGTGGAGGAGGACCTCCTAGCGTTTCAATATGCAAATTGTGTTTAAGTAGAGGTTGTTGTTCAAAAAAGATTTTATCTATTTCATTTCTTTCACGCATATGCAAATCATTTTCATGGTCTAGCAAGTATAGTTCCAAAGGATCAGTATGAGGCACAACAATAGAAGCAAGACCAATAATTTCATCCTTACTAGGCAAATCTTTCTTATGAGGTTGTTTACTAAACTTGGAAAAAATAAACTTATGAGATTCATCACCAAAGCTAACACTGATAGTTTGTTTCTTACAATCTATTTTAGCATTGACGGTGTTCAAGAAAGGTCTACCAAATATAATGGGAAAAAATTCATCTTGTGGGGTGGTAAGAACAAGAAAGTCAGTAGGGTATTTTACCTTCCCACACAAGACTTCAACATCTCTAAGAATCCCAATTGGTGATATAGTATCTCTATTAGCAAGTATAATAGTAATATCTATGTCTTCTATTTCAGCATGTGCTATTTCATCTTTAGTTTCTTCATATAATGAGAAAGGAATAGCACTCACACTAGCACCTAGGTCACATAACCCATGATAACAATGATCTCCTATCTTAACTGAGATTTTCCACAGGCATGCCAACAACAGGTCTATGTTTATCTTTTCCCTCAAGTTTGGCAATTCTAGAAGCTTCACCACATAAGTAAATAACGTGCCCATCAATATTATCTGTAAGTGCATCTAGTGCCCCTTAGTGATTTTGGTGTATTGAAGACTTATAGGTTAAGGGACTAATATGTTTGTGAGTGTACACAGGCTCTATAAGTCGATGAGGAGTTTGATATTTACAATCAATGTCAGCCCCTAAAAATGTATGTCTTCAGCCGAAGACTTTGGTTCTCCTGAAGATTTTGAAAGTGAAGAAATTGGTGTGACCTTGAAGGCTTGGATATTCATGTGACGATTATGAAGCGTGAAGACTTTTGTTTTCGTAGTTTCATTTTCTATTTCTTGAGTCATAGGAAACACCGTACTGTTAAAGGGGTTGAGGTAATACTAAGGAAACTGATTCCCAAGTGATGATCATCTCAAAATCCTACACTTACCCAATCCTTTCGAGTGAAGCTATTGGAAATCTCATATCAGCTGACTCAATTTCTTCAACAACAGAGATGAAGATCTTCTGGTCTTTGAGGAATTTGTGCTGACTGAGGAGTTAGGAATTCTCCAGTGCGGATTGCCTGCACAGTGAGGAACATGATAGCTCTGAGGAATTCGAACCTAAAATCCGACCGTTGATGTGCTACGCGCCAGCTGTCCAAAATATCCTACCACCTAACGGTCATATCATTGAAGGGCATTTATGTCTTATCATGTCGGGCTGCTCCCTAGGCTATAAATAGCCACCCCCTACAAGCACTAACTGGTTGGCCGCTCCGAGAGAAACTGACACTTGTCATTAAGAGCATCCCATCCTCCGAGGACTTTGAGCGAAAATCATCAAGTGAGGAAAACCCAAATCTGAAACCCAAACACCTACAAACCCAAAGTGATTGAGCATCACTGAAGAGATTGTTCCTGTGTGGAACAGATGCGTGTTACCTTTGAGGTCTGTGTATCCTCCAGACGGTTAGGCGTCATGGTCAGAGCATCCAAGAGGAATTGTGGATCACCGAGTGACCAAGTCTGTGAAGGTTTGGAAGTCACCTGTGAAGACTTACCACGATTGTTGGGCGAGGTATATGTGACTTTAGCTCAAGGAGAATACAGTGAGGACTATGTGTCCGGGACTGTGTGTCCTCAAGTTTAAATACTCGTCTGCTCCAACCAGACGTACAACTGTCACAGCAGTTGGAATTGGTCTACCAAATCATTGTATTCACCAAGCCAACTGGTTCTATTTCCTAAACCCTCTCATTTCCTCATTCATGTGTTGATGAATCTGATCATTACTGTTTGAAGACTTTGACTGAAGACTTTCTCTATTTCCTCAATCCAATTTCTTCAGTCACATTGTCTTCAGCCTGCTTATCATGTTTTCACGCTATCTGTACCCTGTGCTTGTTTTCATTTCATCATGATGACTATGATGTTGCTCTGTTATGCTTATACCTGAGTACTTATTCCGCTGCTAGTGTGTCATTGCTTAGGAATTTCTTCACCTAGAAATTCCTCAATGACGAATTTGTAAAAATCACCTATTCACCCCGCTCTATCGTTATAACGCACTTTCAATTGGTATCATAGCAAGGTACTCCCTCGTTCTATGTGATTTTGGTCTAACTGCCTGGAGGTTTAGTTATGTCGATTGCAGGTATGATCAAGGTCTCGGCTGGGTGACCTACCTTTGATGGGACGGACTACCCGTACTGGAAGAACAAGATGCGTATGCATCTTGAGGCAACTGATAACGATCTTTGGTATGTTGTGGAAAATGGTGTACCCTTTGTCACTCCGTCTGTAAATGATGCTGATGTGAAGAGATTCAAGCAACTCGACTCTCAAGCAAAGAATATCATATGTGGCCATCTGAGCAAAGGACAGTATGGCAGAGTGAGTGCTTTGGAAACTACTAAGTTGATTTGGGATAGGTTGTCCAAGGTCAACGAAGGAGTCTCTATTCAACGTGACTCCCGAGTTGATGTTCTTCGCAATCTCTTCAACTGCTTCAAAAGACTCGACAATGAAAATGTTCAGTAAACCTTCGATCGCCTCACTGACATCTCAAATGAGCTTCAAGCACTTGGTGCCACTGACATCACCGACCATGAGGTGGTGAAGTAATTGCTGAGATCACTTGATTCCTCATTCGATACTCTTGCACTAATGATTCAAGAGTGAGCTGATTACAAGTCACTAGATCCCGCTGATATCCTCGAGAGGCTAATCACTCATGAGTTCTAGCTTGCTGAGAAGAAATACCTCTATGGACCGAGCTTTGGAAGATCACATGCACTAAAGGCCAAGGCAGTCTCTGAATCTGAAGGTGAAGATTCTGGTAGCAGCCTTGGTGACCTGAAGAACTAAGCCAGGAGCTAGCAATGCTCGTGAAGAAATTCCAGAAGTTCTCTCGCCGTGGTATCTTTGGAAAGTCTTCAAGGAATGATGATTCCTCATCCCGTGACTACAAAAAGAGAACTTGCCACAAATGAAATAAATCTGGTCACTACATGTCTGATTGTCCTCTATGGGAAAAGGAATCAAAGAAGAAGAAATACAAAGATGACAATTCTGATGACTCCAAGAAGAAGAATAAATCTTCAAATTCCTCATCATCAAAGTCTTCAAAGTCTTCATCTCACAAGAAGAGCAGTTCCAAGAAGGCTCAGACATTCATTGGCAAGGAAATGGACTCTGACTCTGAATCTAAGGAAAATGTGGAATAGGAGGAATCTTAGGAGTCAGACTCTAGTGTGGTGAGCTTAGCCCTCGCTACTGCTTATGTCAGCAAGTCCATCTTCAACACTGAAGAAAATGACCTCCCCAACTCTGCTAACAAGAGTGCTGATGACTATGCTCCCACCTATTGCTTCATGGCAAAAATGCCAAGGTATTGAAAGATTCCCGCTCTAACTCTAGTGAGGATGAATCTGCTGGTAATCTCAAGCCTAGCTATTCCAAACTTGCTAAAATTGCTATTAAACAACATAAGGCTTTGGAAAAGATTTAAAATCTACTAGACAAAAGCGATGACCTGTTGGGTGAGGAACTGAATCGCACTAAGACTCTAACGGGTAATCTTCAAAGACTTCAGTCACGGTTTGACAACATTCAAAATCATCATAACACCCTCTTAACTGATCATGAGAAGCTTTCTTATGAATTTCTTTAGAGAAAGCAAGATCTTGAGAAGTTAAGAGCGAGTTATGAAGATCTTCAAAAGGAAAACGATTCATTGCTTGCTCAACATATGAGTTCTGCTCCGGAAGAATTTATTCCACCATGTCTGAAATGCATTGAGCATGAATCTGCTAATTCTTCACCTAAATGTTCAAATGCTTCTATTGATGCAAATTCTTTAACTGTCTCTGTGGTCACAAATTCCTCATCTGAGGATACGACATGTATCACTGACGATAATGCAGGGTTGAAGGAATTGTATGTGACAGGCATATACAAAAGCCTCAAAGGGTATCAGACTCTTCGTGATGTACTCAAAAGCAGATCTTGAACAGGAACCCTAGGAAAGAGGGTATTGCCTTTGAGAGGAGACTCAATGCTGATGGGACCTACTTGAAACCTGAGCAGTACCCCAGAACCTCATGGGTTGCTGCCGAGGGACCTTCCATACATCCATGTACTTTATCTGGCTTTACTTATGAATCTTCATATTCCTCTGATGAGTCATTTGACTCCAACTATAAACTGTTCAAGAATCAGACTGGTGAAGTACTTGCTCGATATGTTGGAACTAACTACAGGAATGGTCCCCCTATGAAGAAAATCTGGGTTCCCAAAAGGTGCCTTGAAAATCTTCAGGTGAATGTCATCTTGACACCACCTATGAAGAACAGGAACCCCAGATCAAATTCTTCATATGGATCAAAATGTTCATATGGATCCAAGTCCTCATATGGACCAAATTCTTCATCTGGATCAAATTCCTCGCATGGATCAAAATCCTCATATGAACATCATCGCGCTAAGACTTCTGTTTCGCAGGGAAAGTCTAAAGGCTATGAATATGTGCATTATTCTTCAAACCATTATGTTCATAAGTCCTCGAAGAATTTCTCTGCTTATTCATATGCTTATCCTAACCACTCTTTTGTGAAACGAAGTGCACTGGATTCCATGCCATATTTTTCTTATGGAGCTCGCAGAATGATGAACTCTTTGCCACCCCTCCAGATGTGGGTGGTGAATAAAAAGAACTAATCTCTTATGCGGGGTCAGGTTTTGAGACGAACTTAATCGTTTGAAGAATTTGCTGGAGACCTGAATGTGATTGAATGGACGTAAGCTAATCATGAAGAAATGAATCACTCATTTCTCACGTCCTCATATTGCTATATATGTTACTATTTATTAAATTGATATCATATTCTTCACTGATGAAGTATATGGGTTCGTAAGTTGCACTAATTCTTCTGCAGGATGAACAACCTAAAGCTACTGAGTGGGTCCTCGACAGTGGATGTACAAATCACATGACCGGTGACAGGAACTTATTGATGGACACTGATTTATCTCCATCTCATCTGAAGCATATCACCTATGCTGACAAAGGCAAACGCAAGGTATTGGGTCTAGGTAGGGTTGCAATCTCAAAGGATAGACACATGGACAAAGTCATGCTTGTCGAGTCCTTGGGATTCAACCTCATGTCTGTCTTAATGCTTTGTGATCTTGATATGGTTGTCGTCTTTGGCAAATAGCATTGCATTGTGCTAATGGAATCTGACAAATCCAAAGTCTTTGAAGGCTTTAGGAAAGGAGACTTGTATATTGTTGATTTCTCTGCAGGACCACAGCCTGCCACATGTCTACTTGCAAAACCTTCAGAAGGTTGGTTATGGCATCGACGACTTGCTCATGCTGGGATGAGGAACTTGCATACACTCATGAAGAAGAAGAATGTCATTGGCATCGAGGGTGTCAAATTCCTCAAAGATCATCTTTGTGGGGCTTATGAGTCTGGAAAGATCACCAGAGCCAAGCATCCCTCAAAGACTATCATGACCACTTCTCGCCCCTTTGAATTACTTCATATGGATCTCTTTGGCCCTACTCATTATGCCATGTTCTCTAGTTGTGCATCATTATATGGCTTTGTCATTGTTGATGATTATTCTCGTTATACCTGGGTGCATATCATCACTTACAAAAATGAAGTGCAGGAAGTCTTCAGACGATTTTCCTCAAGAGCTTCTACGAACTTCAGTGTGAAGATCAAGCATATTAGAAGTGATAATGGAACTGAGTTCACGAACACTGGTCTCGATGAATATCTTGATATACTTGGTATTACTCACGAGTTATCTGCTCCCTATACTCCTCAGCAGAATGGCGTCGTGGAGCGCAAGAACAGAACTCTTGTTGAGAAGGCTCGCACTATGCTTGATGAATACAAGACACCACAACGTTTTTGGCCAGAAGCTACTGATACTGCATGCCACATCATCAATAGAGTATATCTTCACAAATTCTTCAAAAAGACCTCATATGAACTCCTCACTAACAAGAAACCCAATGTAAGTTATTTCAAAGTCTTTGGTGCAAAATGCTAGATTAGAGATCCTCACTATCACGCTAAATTTGCACCAAAAGCACATGAGGGTTTTATTCTTGGGTACGGGAAGGACTCGCACACCTACAGAGTATTCAACACCAATCATCACAAGATTGTTGAAACTATAGATGTGTAGTTCGATGAAACTAATGGCTCACAAAGAGAGCACCTACCTCCTGTGCTAGATGAAATGTCACCTAAGGAATCCATCAAGCTCAAAGTTACTGAGGATATCATCCCTACCGAAAAATCTGCTGAAGAAGTCATACCAGATCGTGAAGACAATCATGTTGGTGCTGCTGAAGAAAATGGCCCTGAAGAAATTTCTGGGCCTAAGAAAAGTCGTCAACATGCACATCCTCGCATTGCAAATGAAGTGCGGATTGAGAAAATCATCAGTGACATCAACGCACCAGGCCCTCTCATGCGCTCAAAAGCTTGACACTTGTCTAACTTTTATGGGAATTTTGTGTTTGTCTCTATCACAGAGCCCACCAAAGTTGATGGATGATTCATGGAATCTGATTGGATTCAAGCCATGGAAGATGAATTGCATCAATTCAAGCTCAACAATGTGTGCGAGCTTGTCCAGCGACCAGACTCATGCAAGCACCGCATCATCGGTACCCAATGGATCTACCGCAACAAACAAGATGAAAATGGCCTTGTGGTGAGGAATAAGGCTCGTCTTGTAGCTCAAGGCTACACATAGGTTGAAGGAATTGATTTTGATGAAACTTTTGTACCTGTTACTAGAGTTGAAGCTATTCACATATTTCTTGCTTACACTAACCATCATAATATCAACTTACATCAAATGGATGTGAAAAGTGCATTCCTCAATGGTAAGCTTGAGGAATAAGTATATGTTGCTCAACCACCAGGTTTTGAGGATCCAAAATTTCCAGATCACGTCTACAGACTCAACAAGGCCCTCTATGGCCTCAAGCAAGCACCTCGGGCATGGTATGATACATTGAAGGAATTCCTCATGAAGAAAGGCTTCAAACCCGGTTCACTTGACCCAACTCTTTTCACCAAAGCATATGATGATGAATTATTCGTGTGCCAAATATATGTTGATGATATTATCTTTGGCTGTACTAACCAACGTTACAGTGACAAATTTTCCTATATGATGAGTGCGGAATATCAAATGTCTATGATGGGAGAATTGGAATTCTTCTTAGGTCTTCAAATTCGTCAACAACACAATGACATATTCATATCTCAGGATAAACACCTCAAGGATGTGTTGAGGAAATTCGGCATGCATGATTGCAAAGGCGTCAAAATCCCTATGCCCACAAATGGTCATCTATGCACCGATGAAAATGGTAAAGACTTTGATCAAAAGGTATACCGCTCCATGATTGGATCTTTATTGTACCTATGTGCATCTAGGCTGGATATTATGCTTCGTGTTTGCATGTGTGCCTGATTTCAAGCTACACCAAAGGAATCACACCATAAGGCTGTGAAGCATATTCTTTGATATCTATCTCACACTCCAACACTTGGATTATGGTATCCCATGGGCTCTTCCTTTGATCTCATTGGATATTCTGACTCTGACTATGCTGATGATCGGGTGGACCGCAAGTCAACATCAGGCACATGTCATTTCCTCGGACAATCCTTGGTATGTTGGTCCTCGAAGAAGCGGAATTGCGTATCACTCTCTACTGCTGAAGCTAAGTACATTGCTGTTGGATCTTGATGTGCTCAATTGCTATCGATGAAGCAAACCCTCAAGGACTATGGCATCAATGTGAAGAATGTGCCACTCTACTGCGATAATGAGATTGCTATTGTCGGTGTCAAAACCGGCCGATCTCGGGTAGGGGGTCCCGAACTATGCATCTAAGGCTAATGGTAACAGGAGACCAGGGACACGATGTTTACTCAGGTTCGGGCCCTCTTGATGGAGGTAATACCCTACTTCCTGCTTGATTGATCTTGATGATATGAGTATTACAAGAGTTGATCTACCACGAGATCGTAGAGGCTAAACCCTAGAAGCTAGCCTATGATTATGATTGTTGTTGTCATACGGACTAAAACCCTCTGGTTTATATAGACACCGGAGGGGGCTAGGGTTACATAGAGTGGGTTACAGAGAAGGAGATCTATCATCCGAATCGCCAAGCTTGCCTTCCACGCAAAGGAGAGTCCCGTCAGGACACAGGACAAAGTCTTCAATCTTGTATCTTCATAGTCGAACAGTCCGGCCAAAGCATATAGTCCGGCTGTCCGGATACCCCCTTATCCAGGACTCCCTCAGTAGCCCCTGAACCAGGCTTCAATGACGATGAGTCTGGCGCACAGATTGTCTTCGGCATTGCAAGTCGGGTTCCATCTCCGAATACTTCCAAGGAAAATTCCGAATACCTAAGTCGTGTCCGGCTCCGCAAGACAAATTTCACATACCACCGTAGAGAGAACAATAATCCAAAAAACTAATCTGCTGACAACTCTTCATAGCGTGACATCACACCATGGCCCGACCTTTATTCGAACCATTTTTTATAACCAGCTACCGCAAACATTGCGAGGTGGTTTCTTTGGCACGTCTTGTCGAAGCAGAGATCGTATCCCCCCTATTGAGGGATCCTCATCAATACGGGTATGGGTAACCCAACCGTGCCATCAATCGTGGTGCTTGGAAAATGAGTAATTTTGACAGGCAAGTGGGGAGGCGCACATTTTTTTGCCGCCTTTATAAAGGGATAAGGATCCCCCGTTTTCACCCAAGCCTTCTTCCTCCTTTGCTCATCCATTCTCGCACTCTCGAACCCCAGCGCCCAAGTTCTCACCTTCTCCGTAGGACCATCCGCAGCATGTCCGGAGCGGGAGGCAAGTGGATGGCCTCCTCCATCATAGAGGAGGACATTACCAAGCTTTGGGCGGCCGGATACCTGGCCGAAAACATCGCGCACAGGCTTCCAGCGGAGGGACAGATCACCCCCACCCCAAAGTCTCGGGAGAGAGTAGTATTCCTCCCTCATTTCGTCCGCGGGATAGGATTTCCACTCCACCAGTTCGTCTGCGGGCTCATGTATTACTATGGGCTAGATTTTCACGATCTGGCCCCAAATTTCATCCTCAACATCTCGTCGTTCATCGTCATGTGCGAGGCCTTCCTCCGCATCAAGCCCCACTTCGGCATGTGGCTGAAGACCTTCTGCGTGAAGCCGAAGATCATGGGCGGCCAGCTGGTAGAGTGCGGAGGCGCCATGGTGGGCAAAATGCCCAACGTTACATGGCTTGACGGCTCCTTTGTGGAGACCGTGAAAGGGTGGCAATCAGGGTGGTTCTACATCACCGAGCCGCGTGACGCCAACTGGGCGGCGGCCCCCAAATTCCGATCCGGAGTCCCCATGCGGCTCACCTCTTGGGAAAAGAAGGGCCTGGCCTGGGGCGAACCTGTGGAGCTGACCGGACTCGAGACCTACATCAAAAGTATGAGGGACAAGAAGATCAAGCTTGTCAACATGGTGCAGGTCATGCTCGTCCGTCGGATTCTCCCGTGTCAAAGACGGGCATTCAATATGTGGGAGTTCGATCCGGCCAAACACCAGATGCTGCATGAGCTCTTCGACACGATGCATAAGGACGTATGGAAGGTGCTGTTCAAGACCGGCGAAGTTCCTCCTCCCGTTTCCGAGGACCGCGGGCTCAGCACAAAGCGCCCCGCCAATCCGGTAAGTCCTCTAACCATCACAAGATGTATCTTTCCTAGTATATTCATGGGAGGATTTTAAGTCACCATGCTGAAAAAACAGGATTACTCCACCATGGCCACCTATAGCGAGGAGGAGTGGCTGCCCAGGGGCAAGCCCGGGGCGAAGTTGTAAGTATCCGCACTCCATAATACTTTTCGTGCGACTTTAACTTCATAGTTTGTAATAACACCGAACACGTATATGTAGTCCGGCTGGGTCCAATCTCGGGGTATCCCCTTCGGAAGGGTCTCTCAGTGAGTCGAAGATGAATTCACTCCCGATGGCCACCTCCCCACGACCTGCGGATGACACCAAGGTGTTGTCCTAGAGGATACCAGAGCAGGGGGCGATGGTTCTGGAGACGCCCCAAGGCAAAATCCCAGATGTCGGGCACATGGGGGGTAAGAGCCCCATGGATTATGCGGACGGTAGCCACAACAAGCCTGGCTCCCAGCCGGTAACTGCGCCGGAGCCTCCAAAGGCTCCAGATTCCAGTAGGCAGCCCCTCACGAAGGAGGGCGAGCCGGCTGTGCTGATGACCTCCGCCCAGTTGGAGGCATCGGATAATTTACTGGAAGTGCTTCGAGGTGCTTCCATTGACGAAGAGCACCATACTCTTATGAGTACGGTAATTGAGAAGGTTCGGTCCGCCAAAAGCGGATTGACCGAAGCCTGCACCAGCCTCCTAACAGACTTTGAGGTAAGTAATGAAAAAGTGTGAGAAAATATCACACAATAGACAGTAGCCCATGATACTCTGTTTGGTGTTTGGAAAGAAAAGCCAAACAGAGGGTCAACTAAAAACCGCAGGAATCTGATAGTACTTGTCTATGTTAACAAGAAGGCATTGCTGCTGACCGCCACTGCGCGCACAGCTGAGGTTGCTGGACTCAGGGGGGACCTTGGGCAGGCCGAAGAAGAGCTTGGCCTCGTGAAGAAGCAGCTCGAGGGGAATACAGGTAAGTGATGCCCCGTCTGTGTGTCATATAGAGGAGAAAAATTGGTGATGCTAACAAAAAGCATCACGATTTTTAATAGGGGCCACGACTGAAGTGGCAGCCCTGAAGAAGGCGTTGTCCGAGGCCGAAGCCAAGGCGGCCACGGAGCGTACCGAGCGTGAAAATCAAGATGCTCGGGTGGGAGAGGTACAACAAGAGCTCCAGGAGTTCGGTAAGAAGTTCGAGTCCTTGGAGCATGACTTCAAGACGCAAGCGTCCGAGCTTGCCAAAGCCCTCGAGAGTGTGAAAGATGCCAAGGGCGAGCCCCAAAGGCCCTCCAGGAAGTCCAAGCGGACAAGAAGATAGCGGAAGGTAAGGCATTCATTATGCAGAGCGAGCATGTGAAGGAGACATTTCTTTTACTTAACCGAATTCGGAGCTCTCCAGGGGCATTCGCAGATCTGCCACGCAGCATATCGGATGCCACGGAGTTCTATCGTGCCGAAGAAGGGAGCTCAACGGAGAAGCTGTTCTGGTCCCAATACGCCGGAGCCGAACACCCGATGCCCTTGAGTGACCAACTAAAGCAGTTGGTCGAACTCCATAGAGCGGCCGAACTGGCCATGAAGGACCTCTTAGTCCGGATGTGGCCTGGCGAGCCCCTGCCCGATAGCTATTTTGGCCTTATAAAGCGGATGTTGCATGCGTGTCCATGACTTGAAGTTATCAAGCAGTCCGTCTGTATTGAGGGTACCCGCGTGAAGATGCATTGGGCCAAACTGGATGCTGAGAAGCTTGTGAAGGATGGACCTCCGGAGGGTAAGGAGCATCGCTACCCCGAAAAATATTATCATGGCGTTATGAAAGGCACTCACCTTGTGGATGATGAATGTGCCAAGAACATAATCTTTGAGTGAATGTACTCATGTCGTCTTTATAAATGAAAACGAGTTTGTTTGCGCTATATAACGCTTTGTTGATTTAAAATATTACCTTCTGTGCGGCCGTTTATAAAATTCTGAAAGTAGGCCAGTCGTCAGCCTCCGCCCCCATGTAACTAGTACTGGGATGTTCGTGGAAAACCCAAACACTCTTTATCCAAATTTTTGGTCCTTTAAGGAGGTGTTTAGCACAGCGAACCAGGCAATCGGACTATGCGGCTTTATAACTTTCACTTGGCCAGAGAAGTCTATAATTTTAAATTTCTGCGATGCCCCTAGTATTCGGAGGGCCAAACCGGGGCGCCATACACGCCTAAATCAGACGAGGCCGATTCCTCGCCTGAAGCAGAAAAAATCTTTAAGGATTTAGTACCTCTCGAACAGCGACCAGCTCTCGCCGCATCATGACGGTCAGTTTTCGGCTTTCTCTACTAAGGTGCTCGTCCGGAAGAACCTGGACACAATCGCAGTAGTTCTCCCTGCGCTACCTTAGCCGATATAACGGAATGTAAGGTACCAAAACAAGGGCGCCAGGTTAACCCAACTATTGACCCAAGACATGATTCGGAGCTGATGCATATAATGCTATAAGTTCGGGGTGCCGCACTGTCGAAAGTGTTCAGACTTATCTTGCCGTATTATGGGGCACAATAAGAAGCCCCTAGCAAACTGAACGTACCAAAGTGTACGGGTGCAATATTAAATAAACATTTAAGGGAAAATATGAAGATAGCAATAAGAAGCTGACGCTGTATTACTATTTCCCATTGTTATTTGGAGAATACGTCAAGACGTATCTATACAATTAATGTGTGAAGCAGAAAAAATAGGACTATATGACATGTCCTATCCAAAGGCAGGCTGCATGCGGGTATGTAAAACAGGTATAACGATCATTAACAGAGACCACCTGGGTATTCCCTTGTGTGCAAAGCCTCTTGCCTCCTTGGTGTTCCCTCCTGTGATGAGTCCGATAGTCCGGTTCTCTGAAGGGCTGCCCAAAAGTAGGGTCCTGAAAGAAAGACAAAAAAAGGGTATGCGGGCCGCATGGCGGCTGAACCGCACTATAGGCCGCATCGTCGGCTCGCCTCCACCTATGCCCATGGTATTTTGAGTGTGTAGTTATGCACGCGTGGCACAAATGCCGCCTGAATGGGGCTTGGGCGGAGGCTGGATTGCTAATCTAGCTCTTGGCGTGCGTGACGATCCTGTTGTGGGATGCTTCGGACTCGCTTGACGGTGTTCGGGGTTGTCATTGCCGAATTGGCTGTCTGTCGAAGAAGGTTGCTTTGTACTTCTGCGGCGAGGGCCGCAGTGTGCTCTTCCGTAAGGAGGGAGCAGTCTGTGTTTCCATTGACTATTATAACCCCGCGAGGTCCTGGCATCTTGAGCTTAAGGTATGCATAGTGGTGTACCGCATTGAATGGAGCAAACGCGGTTCGTCCAAGTAGTGCATGATAGCCACTATGGAAAGGGACGATATCGAAGATTAACTCCTCACTTCGGAAGTTATGCAGAGATCCGAAGACCACTTCCAGTGTTGTTGAGCCTGTACAGCGGGCCTCTACCCCTGGAATTACACCTTTAAAGGTGGTTTTGGTGGGTTTGATCCATGAGGGATCGATGCTCATTTTGCGCACTGTGTCCTGATAAAGCAGGTTCAGGCTGCTGCCACCGTCCATAAGGACTCGCGTGAGGTGGAATCTGTCGATGATTGGATCAAGGACCAATGCGGCTGAGCCGCCATGACGGATGCTGGTAGGGTGGTCCCTACGATCGAAGGTGATCGGACAGGATGACCATGGGTTGAACTTTGGGGCGACTGGCTCCATCGCATAGACGTCCCTTAGTGCACGCTTTCGTTCCCACTTGGGAATGCGGGTGGCATAGATCATGTTTACCGTTTTCACCTGGGGGGGAATTTCTTCTGTCCCCCAGTGTTCGGACGTCGGGGCTCCTTGTCATCGTCGCTGTGCAGCCCCTTGCCCTTGTTTTTGGCAATCAACTTGCCGGTCTGTTTGAACACCCAGCAATCTCTGTTAGTGTGATTTGCTGGTTTGTCGGGGGTGCTATGAATCTGGCATGAGCAGTCGAGTATGCGTTCCAGACTGGACGATCCTGGATTGTTTCTTTTGAAAGGCTTTTTCCGTTGACCGGATTTTGAGTTGCTGAATCCAGCGTTGACTGACGTATCTTCGGTGTTGTCCCTATTGTTCTGACGTTTATGTCTATTGCGCCGTGGCTTTCCGTTACTGTCGCGGACATCTGAAGTGCCGGAGTTTCTTGGCATGGTGCTACCGCGAGCCAACCAGCTATCCTCGCCCGCACAAAAGCGGGTCATGAGTGTCGTGAGGGCCGCCATGGACTTCGGTTTTTCTTGGCCGAGGTGTCGGGCGAGCCACTCGTCACAGATGTTATGCTTAAAGGCCGCCAGGGCCTCGGCGTCTGGACAGTCGACAATTTGGTTCTTTTTAGTTAGGAACCGAGTCCAGAATTTCCTAGCCGACTCTCTGGGATGTTGGGTAATGTGACTTAAGTCATGAGCATCCGGTGGTCGCATGTAAGTGCCTTGGAAGTTGTCAAGGAATGCGTCCTCAAGATTTTCCCAGCTGCTGATGGAGTTCGCCGGCAAGCTATTCAGCCAATGTCTGGCTGGTCCTTTGAGTTTAAGGGGGAGGTACTTGATGGCGTGTAGGTCATCACCGCGGGCCACGTGAATGTGGAGAAGAAAATCTTCGATCCACACCGTGGGGTCTGTTGGGCCATCGTATGACTCGATGTTTATGGGTTTAAACCCTTTTGGGAATTCGTGATCCATTACTTCATCAGTGAAGCAAAGGGGGTGTGCGGCGCCTCTATGCCGGGCTATGTCGCGACGTAGTCTGACTAAGTTTGGTCGATTATGTTCGGCCCGGCCGGACTTATTATTAGTGTATCCGGCATGATGATCATCATCATGTGCTGTGGCGCGCCCCCGTGATCCGTAGATCGATCTTGGTTGCCCTGCATTCTTTTCCAATATGTCTCGCAAGTCCCGCGTATTGCCCCGGGCCGTAGTGAACTGGCGTGGGGGTGCGGGCTGGTATACGGTCTGATATGCCGTTTTATCCCGGCCACGAGGTGGCCGGTCAGCCTCGTCTTGTGCTGGTAGTGAAGGCTCTACGGCCTCTTCCTCTAGTTGAGGTAGCAACTTTTGCTTTGGGTAACCTTTGGTTGGGCGCTCGAGTCCGTATTCCTCGGCCGCCAGGACCTCGGTCCATCTGTCTATGAGCAGATCTTGATCAGCTTGGAGCTGCTGCTGCTTCTTTTTCAGGATTCTTGCAGTAGCTATAAGCCGGCGCTTGAAGCGCTCCTGCTCTATGGGATCCTCCGGTACACCGAATTCATCGTCGTCGAGGCTCACCTCGTCTTCGGAGGGAGGCATATAGTTGTCATACTCCAAATATCCGTCTGTCGCCTGTTCATCTGGGCGACTTGCCTGTGTTCCTGTTCAGCCTGCTTGAAGGTAGGCTGATCAGGATTGTATTCTTCTTCGGCACCATCTGGATTGTTTTCTTCTCCTGTGCCGGTATTGCTGTGGCGGGGCTTGGAGCGGCGCCGATGACACCCATGCTTTGATTTCTTCCCTGAGGGGTTATCTTCTATTGCCTCATCGCCATTGTTTTCTTGGGGGTGTCCACCATATATATATCATATGAAGAGGTGGCAGTCCAGCACCCTGTGGGCGGTGGTTCCCGTTCTTCTCCTGCATTGTCGTCTATACCATCGATGTCTTCGGAGTCAAAGTCAAGCACGTCGGTCCAATCATCGACCGTGGCTATGAAGTGGGTGGTGGGTGGGTAGCGAATTTCTTCGTCGCTTGCTTCCCACTCGAGCCGGACATAGTTCGGCCAGGAGTCTCCTGACAGAGGGAAAGACGTTAAGGAATCTAGCACATCACCAAAGCGGGAGTGCTGAAAGATATCCGCGGCAGTGAACTCCATTACTAGAGCCCACTCGGACTCGATGGGCCCGGGCGCGCATGGTTCGGAACCCACGTCCGGACACAAGTTCGGGGGTCCAGTGATGCTGATTCCCATAACGGCGGAATATGAGTTCGGCTCTACCGCCGAAGAGTATGCGGCTTCCATGGAGGGGTCCATCCACCTGACCTCGGACGACGCGGTCTACCCCGGATTTAGGTCCAGAGCAGCTACAGGGGCGATATCCTGAAGACTGTCCGACAGCAAATTTAAGTCATGCTCGCCGTGACTATTTGGCGCTCCTGATGCAGGCCCGAATCCGTCAAAGATTAAGTCTCCGCGGATATCGGCCGTGTAGTTCAAGTTTCCGAACCTGACCTGATAGCCAGGGGCGTAGCTGTCGATCTGCTCCAGATGGCCAAGCGAATTGGCCCGCAGTGCGAAGCCGCCGAACACGAAAATTTGTCCGGGGAGAAAAATCTCACCCTGGACCGCGTTGTTGAAGATTGAAGGAGCCATCAAACCTTATAGCGACGACACAGAGGAACTCTCAATGAAAGCACCAATGTTGGTGTCAAAACCGGCGGATCTCGGGTAGGGGGTCCCAAACCGTGCGTCTAAGGCTAATGGTAATAGGAGACCGCGGACATGATGTTTACCCAGGTTCGGGCCCTCTCGATGGAGGTAATACCCTACTTGCTTCTTGATTGATCTTGATGATATGAGTATTACAAGAGTTGATCTACCACGAGATCGTAGAGGCTAAACCCTAGAAGCTAGCCTATAATTATGATTGTTGTTGTCCTACGGACTAAAACCCTCCGGTTTATATAGACACCGGAGGGGGCTAGGGTTACACAGAGTCGGTTACAGAGAAGGAGATATATCATCTGAATCGCCAAGCTTGCCTTCCATGCAAAGGAGAGTCCCATCCGGACACGGGACGAAGTCTTCAATCTTTTATCTTCTTAGTCCAATAGTCCGGCCAAAGCATATAGTCTGGCTGTCCAGATACCCCCTTATCCGGGACTCCCTCAGCTATCAAGATTGCTCACAACCCAGTTCAATACTCGAAGACAAAGCACATCCAGATTCATCGTCATTTTCTTTGTGACCATGTGTTGAAGGGCGGCATCTCCATCGACCATGCAAATACTGAAGATCAGCTGGCCGATATCTTCACAAAGCCCTTCGATGAGAAGAAATTTAGCAATTTGCGGTGTGATCTAAATATCTTAGAATCCTTGAATGTTCTTTGAAAAGGAGACACATCCTAACACTTATGCAAATTTGATGACTTAGATGTGCAACACACGAAGTAACGTTTTTCTTCAATCAATGAAGATTAACCCTCTAAGTGTGAAGAAATTAATAAAGAATTTGATTCTCAGAACCCTATGACAATTGTATGCGGTGTCTGAAATCATCATTCTTATACAGTGGGTTACGCCACCAAGCAAACTTGAAAATCTTCAATTTGTGTTTTTCTTCATTTTTGAAATTCCTCAGTTGTTCAATTTCTTCAACTTTGCATTGTCTTCACTCTTTCCGTCATTGTTCTTCATTGACTATATATACACTTTAGTTTTATGTCCTTAATAACATTCACTTATTGCTAATTCTTCAAGTTTCCTCTTGTGCTAAGTGAATGTAATCGGACCCTTTCCCCCTCTATGCTACACTCAACCGAGTGTGTTCACAAATTCTTCATGTGCATTCTATTTGAAACCCGTTCAAAATCTTCATTATGTCCTTGTCAGTTGAAGAATTTGCAAACGCCACATTAAAATAATTCTTATCTAAATTTTCGGCTTTTGCCGCTCAAACCGTTCCACATCCCATGATAGGATTTATCTATTCACCCATGATCTCACACGATCTCCACCACTCTGCATGTGGGTGACACATGTCGCTAGGATGAGAAGGGTCAGGGGCACGTTCGTCCATTTTCCTCGGGCGAGCGGTTTTTCACCTCGGCTATAAATACCCCTCACCCTCCTCAAAATGCATTTACCCCGCTCGAACTCACTCCCCTCGCTGGGGCTCTCAAGCACTAGCGCTGCCGCTACTTTCATCGTCGCCGGTGAGGAAGAGCTTCACTGCCTCGACCTCGTCGCCGTCGTACTCGCACCGGCCGTGGATATCTTCACTCCGCCGCCGCCGTAGCTGTCTTCCTCTGCCAAGTTAGGGCGTGGAAGATCTGGACTGACGTACTTACAATATAAAACTCCTAGTTCATCATGTTCTTCATCAAGGGTAATTAGAAGTTACCTTTACTACCCTTTTTGATTCTGATGATTTCCATAAAATCTTCAAAAGGTGTTTATTTTTCAACTTCCACACTTTAAACACCTAACACAATCATCTGTTCTTGATCTGTTTCTCTAAGCGACATTTTTCTTCAAGATTCCTCAATTGTGTGAATTTCACAAATCCATACAACTCTGGAACCTAAGTCAAAGAATGCTTAGTGAAATTCCTCAAGACATATCTGGTCAAATTCCTCAAACTTGTTCCATTTTGCAAAAACTTCTGAGAACGCATATGACCTCTCTAGTTTATTCGCACCTATACTCTATTCACAGGTACACATGTTTGCTGCTGAATCACTAGGTTCTCATCAACTTAACTCATTTGCGGCGTTCCTCAAAGAAAAACTGCATACTTCTTCAGAGAACTCAATTGTTCAAAATCCTTAGTTGAAGAAAATGGCAGATGGCAATAGACCTCAGAAGGGAGGGAAGAAACTGGAAGTGAACACTGCCTTTGAAATCCCTGATGACATCTATGCAGGGTATTGCACTCCGGATGAGGCAACTCACAGAAAAGAAATGAAGAATCAGCGCAAGGTGCGCAGTCAGAAGATTGAACGAAGATGGGCATGAGAATGGAGGGAATACAGATATGTTACTCCAAAGTACATGAAGAAATTCGCTCTAAACCCTCCTTGCCCAAGACCTCCGTTGGCACCTAGCCAAGTTGCTGATCCCACTAGCATCAAGTGCGGTGAGGACTATACTGATGAATGGGCCAAGCGGCAATCCAAGTTGGCCAAACAGGCCAAGGAAGCAGTGAGGACATTCAACAAAGACTCAGCTGCTACCATTGCCGAGGCCTCTACTAGCAAGAAGGCTATGCCCAAGAAGCCAGCTCACAAACCACCTTCCTCAGCAATGCCCTCACGGCCAAGCTCATCTATGCCCTCACTGCATATTCCTCAAGCCGCTCCAGTTCCTGAAGTTGCAAAATCCTGAGCTCCTCCAGCAAAGTCCTCGGCACATGTGCATCTTGCCTCTTGCCAAAGGACCACAGGCATCTCAATTACTTCAGGAGCATCTGCAAGTTCTTCAGCTCCTCCTCAGTCCTCAACAGGCCCCACTTTGCTGAAGACCAAGGCTACTACTGGACGAGGCACAAGACCAAGTCCTCATAAGAAGCAAGTTGCCTTCCAAGTACCGTGAGATGATGACGAAGCTGATGATGAGGAATTAGCAGAAATCATCAGGGACAGACAGCAAAGGGCCGCTAGAGCCAAGGATAGTGTTGTGCCACTCATGCTGGATCCGAAGAAGATCCTGGACTTCATTGATCTCTAGCACAAGGACCCAAACACTCCCTTGCTAGAATTAAATCTCTCACATGGCCAAAGTCATATGTTGACGGCTTTCATCTCTGAAGAAAAATGGAAATTTGAGAAAGCCAGCCTGAAATCAAGGCGCTTAGTGATGAATTTGATGCCTACAAGGTTGAATGGCTTGGAGCCAAGGTCAGATTGGTCAGAATGGTGAAGGGATTCACTTCCCGCTCAAAGGCACATTAAAATTCCTCAGGCTGAAGCATCTGCACAGCTTACTGAAGAGCATGCCAGCATCGCTGATGAAAATCAGCCTGCTAATGAAACTGAAAGTACCAGGGCTGATGAAGCTATTCCAGCCGCTGAAGAATCTACCAGGGAAACCACTAGTGTTGCGCCTGAAGAACATGAAAGGCCAGCTAAAGCATCTAACACCGCGCCTGAAGAAACTGAACAAGTCAGGACAACTGCATCAGTTGTGCCTGAAGAAACTGCACCAATTTCCTCTGCTCCTCCTGCACCAATGCCAATGCCAAGTCCTATCCTTCCTTCTACATTAGAAGCAAAGAAAACCAAGGCTACAGAGCGAGCAGCAGTGAAGAAAAGGAAAGAATCTGCTTCCTCAGAGTCTTCTGCTCCCAAGAAGACGAAGACTTTGACCAGCACTTATGCAAATCCAATAGATGTTGTTCCTCTTTCAAGCATGCCATCAAAGGAAATCGTTCCTTTTGGTGAAGATTATGTGATTCCAAGCGAATCAGATGAAGAAGATCCTTCTGCTGCTTCGATAGAGAAGTTGGATGAGGAAATTGAAGTGGACAATGTCACTTCAACTCCATTGGTATCATCGCCCATGCCTCAGTTCACGGCTGAAGAGGCAGGCATTGAAGAAATTGAAGAAGAAGAAGAAGACATGGACATTGGGTGCACCATCCAGTGTTGAATGATGACTATTGTGAAATTCATCACCCCAATTCCCCCATGTTCACCCCACTGCAACAGATTCCTCAGTCCCTAGTCCATATTGAAGAAATACACACGGGCTCTGATGAACCTCAAGCGTCTCTTCTTACCACCCCTAAAGAAATTCCAGCCACTAGTGTTGACCTTAATGCTGCTGAAGAAAAGGAGACCCAGGCTGCTACTGAAATGGAAACTGAAATTCCTCAGCATGTGGCCCCTGAGACAGTGATTCAAGAGGTAGTGAAGACATTGACCGATACACCTCAGCCCAAGCCGAAGAATCCGTTCTCAAAGACGTAGAAGTTCAAGGCTGATGACTTCTTTCATGAGCATGTATTCTTCACTGATTACAACCCATATGACTCTGCTCATCTTCGAAGGAAGCGTTTCTGGACAGCAAGTCACATGATCTTCTACTCTTCACTGTTATTCGATAAGGACAAGATCTTTGACCATGAGCATATTCCTCATGTGGATATGGAATCGCTGCCTTACTTCACCCCAGTCCTCGGTGTTCTTCATGATGTTGGGCTACTCAACTTCTGCACTGACATATGTGATTGGAATGAAGAGCTTATTCTTTAGTTCTACGTGACGCTGCACATCACTGGCAATTATGAAGAAATAAATTCCTGGGTGTTGGACTGGATGACAGAGAACACACACTTCAAAGCACCGGCCTCTGAATTACTTCATGCCCTGCCTGTCAGTCCTCCCCTTGAAGGTGCATGTCTCCTCCATCATGAACCTGAGCTCTCTGATCATTTCATGCAAGTGTTTATGGAGCCGCTGAAGTCTGGCCAAGCCCCAAGGACCAAATTCCTCGTGAAGGAATTGTTTTATGTGCCTCGGATCGCATACAAAATTTTGACCAAGACCTTGAGTCCAATCAAAGGCCACGACTCTAATGAAGAATAGGTCATTAGCATCATGAAGAATTTGCTATTCAATATCATGCATGGTATTCCAATGAACTACCATGATTTCTTCATGGGGACTATGGCAAATGTTGCTCTTTCTCCATTTGAATTGAAGCCTTATGCTCCCTGGATCATGAAATTCCTCAGATCAAGGTCTTCAATCAACTACAAGGCTGATACACTTAACCGTGGCAGCTACTTGCCCCCCATTGAAGTCCTCAAGCAGACTATTTCCTCATCTAATGAGAAGGGCAAGGCCACTATTATTGATGAAGGCATTTGTCCATTGGATGGACAGTTCTGCAAAGCTGCATCCTACTCCACCAATGATGACTCTGCCACTCATGACTCTGTCACCAATGATTCAAAGAAAAATCCTCAAGGCACAGCTCCTGGGGTGATGACTCATCATGAGCTTCTCCTCAGTCTTCATCAGAAGGTCGATCGCAACCACAAATGGGTCAAGTGTCAGTTTGGTTCAATTCTTCATAACATGACTGCTACACACAATTCAGTGAAGAAGAACCATTACTACCTCCATGAAGTATTTGATCGCACCGGCGCTATTCTGTCTCATATCTACAGTGAAGAAGATCTTAAGAAGATGGGCTTCAAGTAGGACTTTGACTTGTCTAAGCCGCTGTCGAAGAAATTCAAGAAAGTCAAAGTTCCTTCCTTGGTGGCCACCTGAAAGTGTGTTATATCGACTAGAGGGGGGTGAATAGGCAATTTTTATGAATCTTCACTGAGGAATTGGCTGGTGAGGAAATTCCTTAGTGAAGAACTACTTGCAACGGAATAAGTACTCAGAAGTACACATAACAGAACACAAGCATAGTCATCATGATGAAATGAAGACAAGCACAGAGTACAGAAAGCGTAAACACAAGATAACACATGATGAAGATGTTGGAAATATGCCCTAGAGGCAATAATAAAATGATTATTATTATATTTCATTGTTCATGATAATTGTCTATTATTCATGCTATAATTGTGTTATCCGGAAATCATAATACATGTGTGAATACATAGACCACAACATGTCCCTAGTGAGCCTCTAGTTGACTAGCTCGTTGATCAACAGATAGTCATGGTTTCCTAACTATGGACATTGGATGTCATTGATAACGGGATCACATCATTAGGAGAATGATGTGCTGGACAAGACCCAATCCTAAGCATAGCACAAGATCGTGTAGTTCGTTTGCTAGAGCTTTTCTAATGTCAAGTATCATTTCCTTTGACCATGAGATCGTGTAACTCCCGGATACCGTAGGAGTGCTTTGGGTGTACCAAACATCACAACGTAATTGAGTGGCTATAAAGGTATACTACAGGTATCTCCGGAAGTGTCTGTTGGGTTGATACGGATCGAGACTAGGATTTGTCACTCCGTATGACGGAGAGGTATCTCTGGGCCCACTCGGTAATGCATCATCATAATGAGCTCAATGTGACCAAGTGGTTGGTCACGGGATCATGCATTACGTGACGAGTAAAGTGACATGCCAGTAACGAGATTGAACGAGGTATTGGGATACCGACGATCGAATCTCGGGCAAGTAACGTACCGATTGACAAAGGGAATTGTATACGTGATTACTTGAATCCTCGACATCGTGGTTCATCCGATGAGATCATCGTGGAACATGTAGGAGCCAACAGGGGTATCCAGATCCCGCTGTTGGTTATTGGCTGGAGAGCTGTCTCGGTCATGTCTCCGTGATTCCCGAACCCGTAGGGTCTACGCACTTAAGTTTCGGTGACGCTAGGGTTATTAGGAAGACTTGTATGTGATTACGGAATGTTGTTTGGAGTCCCGGATGTGATCCCGGACGCCACGAGGAGTTCCAGAATGGTGCGGAGGTGAAGATTTATATATGGGAAGTTGTAATACGGTCACCAGAAAGTTTCGGGGTCATACCGGTATTGTACCAGGGCCACCGGAAGGGTTTCGGGGGTCCACCGGGAGGGGCCACCTCTCTCGGTCGGCCTCATGGGCCGTGGAAGGAAGGGAACTAGGCCCTAGTGGGCTGGGAGCATCCCCCCTTGGGCCCATGCGCCTAGGGTTTGGGGGAAACCCTAAGGGGGGCGCCCCCCCCCTTGCTTGGGGGGCAAGCCCCCCCTAGATCTCATCTAGAGGGGGTCGGCCCCCTTCCTCCTTCCCCTATAAATAGAGGGGCGAGGGGAGGGATGCACACACACCTCCAAGGCGCAGCCCCTCCCCTCCAAAACACCTCTCCTCCTCCGCAGATGCTTGGCGCAGCCCTGCCGGAGTACTGCCTCTCCATCACCACCATGCCGTCATGCTGCTGCTGGAGCTCTCTTCCTCAACCTCTCCCTCCTCCTTGCTGGATCAAGGCACGGGAGATGTCACCGCTCCATGCATGTGTTGAACGTGGAGGTGCCGTCCGTTCGGCACTGGGATCTTCAGTGATTTGGATCACAACGAGTACGACTCCATCAACCCCTTTCTCTTGAACGCTTCAGCTCGCGATCTAGAAGGGTATGTAGATGCACTCCTATCACTCTCTTTGCTATATGACTCCATAGATTGATCTTGGTGATGTATTTTCTGCAACGATCTCCAAAAGTGGCAACATGAGCTAGGTCTATGCGTAGTTTCTATGCACGAGTAGAACACAATTTTGTTGTGGGCGTAGAGTTTGTCAATTTACTTGCCACTACTAGTCTTATCTTGTTTCGGCGGCATCGTGGGATGAAGCGGCCGGACCGACCTTACACGTACACTTACGTGAGACAGGTTCCACCGACTGACATGCACTAGTTGCATAAGGTGGCTAGCGGGTGTCAGTCTCTCCAACTTTAGTTGGATCGGATTCGATGAAAAGGGTCCTTATGAAAGGTAAATAGAAATTGGCATATCACGTTGTAGTTTTGGCGTAGGTAAGAAACGTTCTTGCTAGAACGCTATAGCAGCCACGTAAAAAAAAACTTGCAACAACAATTAGAGGACGTCTAACTTGTTTTTGCAGCATATGCCTTGTGATGTGATATGGCCAAAAAAGGATGTGACGAATGAAATATATGTGATGTATGAGATTGATCATGTTCTTGTAATAGGAATCACAACTTGCATGTCGATGAGTATGACAACTGGCAGGAGCCATAGGAGTTGTCTTTATTTATTGTATGACCTGCGTGTCACTCAATAACGCCATGTAATTACTTTACTTGTTTGCTAAACCGTTAGCCATAGTAGTATAAGTAATAGTTGGCGAACAACTTCATGGAGACATGATGATGGAGATCATGATGATGGAGATCATGGTGTCATGCCGGTGACGAAGATGATCATGGCGCCCCGAAGATGGAGATCAATGGAGCAATATGATATTGGCCATATCATGTCACTATTTGATTGCATGTGATGTTTATCATGTTTTTGCATCTTATTTGCTTAGAACGGCGATAGTAAATAAGATGATCCCTCATAACAATTTCAAGAAAGTGTTCCCCCTAACTGTGCGTCGTTGTGAAAGTTCATTGTTTCGAAGCACCACGTGATGATCGGGTGTGATAGATCCTAACATTCACATACAACGGGTGTAAGACAGATTTACACATGCAAAACACTTAGGTTGACTTGACGAGCCTGGCATGTACAGACATGGCCTCGGAACACAAGATACCAAAAGGTCGAACATGAGTCCTATAGAAGATACGATCAACATGAAGATGTTCACCGATGATGACTAGTCCGTCTCACGTGATGATCGGACACGGCCTAGTTGACTCAGATCATGGATCACTTAGATGACTAGAGGGATGTCTATCTGAGTGGGAGTTCATTAAATAATTTGATTAGATGAACTTAATTATCATGAACTTAGTCTAAAACTTTTGCAATATGTCTTGTAGATCAAATGGCCCACGCTAATGTTGCCCTCAACTTCAACGCGTTCCTAGAGAAAACCAAGCTGAAAGACGATGGCAGCAACTATACGGACTGGGTACGGAACTTGAGGATCATCCTCATAGCTGCCAAAAGAGCATATGTCCTAGATGCACCACAGGGTGAAGCACCCGTTTTCCCGGCAATTCAAGACGTTATGAACGCCTGGTAGTCGCACAGTGATGATTACTCCCTGGTTCAGTGCGGCATGCTTTACAGCTTAGAACCGGGGCTCCAAAAGCGTTTTGAGCAGAACGGAGCATATGAGATGTTCCAAGAGCTGAAAATGGTTTTCCAAGCTCATGCCCGGGTCGAGAGATATGAAGTCTCCGACAAGTTCTACAGTTGTAAGATGGAGGAGAATAGTGCTGTCAGCGAGCACATACTCAAAATGTCTGGGTTGCACAACCGCTTATCTCAGCTGGGAGTTAACCTCTCGAATGACGCGGTCATTGACAGAATCCTTCAGTCGCTCCCACCTAGCTACAAGAGCTTTGTGATGAACTACAATATGCAGGGGATGGTGAAAACTATTCCTGAGGTATTTTCAATGCTGAAATCAGTGGAGGTAGAAATCAAAAAGGAACATCAAGTGTTGATGGTCAATAAAACCACTAGTTTCAAGAAAGGCAAGGGTAAAAAGAACTTCAAGAAGGACGGCAAGGGAGTTTCCGCGCCCGGTAAGACAGTTGCCGGGATGAAGCCAAAGCATGGACCCAAACCTGAGACTGAGTGCTTTTATTGCAAGGGAAGCGAACACTGGAAGCGGAACTACCCCAAGTACTTAGCGGACAAGAAGGCCGACAACACTAAAGGTATATGTGATACACATGTAATTGATGTGTACCTTACCAGTACTCGTAGTAGCTCCTGGGTATTTGATACCGGTGCGGTTGCTCATATTTGTAACTCAAAACAGGAGCTGCGGAATAAATGGAGACTGGCGAAGGACGAGGTGACGATGCGCGTCGGGAATGGTTCCAAGGTCGATGTGATCACCGTCGGCACGCTACCTCTACATTTACCTACAGGATTAGTTTTAAACCTCAATAATTGTTATTTAGTGCCAGCTTTGAACATGAACATTGTATGTGGATCTCGTTTAATACGAGATGGCTACTCATTTAAATCCGAGAATAATGGTTGTTCTATTTATATGAGAGATATGTTTTATGGTCATGCCCCGCTGGTCAATGGTTTATTCTTAATGAATCTCGAACGTGATGTTACACATATTCATAGTGTGAATACCAAAAGATGTAAGATTGATAATCATAGTCCCACATATCTGTGGCACTGCCGCCTTTGTCACATTGGTGTCAAACGCATGAAGAAGCTCCATATAGATGGACTTTTGGAGTCTCTTGATTTCGAATCATTTGACACGTGCGATCCACGCCTCATGGGTAAAATGACCAAGACTCCATTCTCCGGAACAATGGAGCGAGCAACCAACTTATTGGAAATTATACATACTGATGTGTGCAGTCCAATGAGCGTTGAGGCTCGCGGTGGCTATCGTTATGTTCTCACCCTCACTGATGACTTGAGTAGATATGGGTATGTTTACTTGATGAAACACAAGTTTGAGACCTTTGAAAAGTTCAAGGAATTTCAGAATGAGGTAGAGAATCAACGTGACAGAAAAATAAAGTTCTTACAATTAGATCGTGGGGGGGAATATTTAAGTCACGAGTTTGGTACGCACTTAAATAAATGTGGAATTGTTTGACAACTCACGCCGCCTGGAACACCTCAGCGAAACGGTGTGTCCGAACGTCGTAATCGCACTCTATTGGATATGGTGCGGTCTATGATGTCTCTTACCGATTTACCGCTATCATTTTGGGGATACGCTTTAGAGACAGCTACATTCACTTTAAATAGGGCACCGTCTAAATCCGTTGAGACGACACCGTATGAATTATGGTTTGTAAAGAAACCTAAGCAGTCGTTTCTAAAAGTTTGGGGATGCGATGCTTATGTCAAGAAACTTCAACCTGAAAAGCTCGAACCCAAGTCGGAAAAATGTGTCTTCATAGGATACCCTAAGGAAACCATTGGGTATACCTTCTACCTAAGATCCGAAGGCAAGATTTTCGTTGCCAAGAATGGGTCCTTTCTGGAGAAAGAGTTTCTCTCGAAAGAAGTAAGTGGGAGGAAGGTGGAACTTGATGAAGTACTACCTCTTGAACCGGTAAGTAGCGCAACTCAGGAAGATGTTCCCGTGGTGCCTACACCGACTGGAGAGGAAGTTAATGATGATTATCAAGGTACTTCGGATCAAGTTACTACTGAACTTCATAGGTCCACAAGGACACGTTCCACACCAGAATGGTATGGCAACCCTGTCCTGGAAATCATGTTGTTAGACATCGGTGAACCTTTGAACTATGAAGAAGCGATGGCGGGCCCAGATTCCAACAAATGGCTAGAAGCCATGAAATCCGAGATAGGATCCATGTATGAAAACAAAGTATGGACTTTGACAGACTTGCCCGATGATCGGCGAGCGATAGAAAACAAATGGGTCTTTAAGAAGAAGACGGATGCGGATGGTAATGTTACCATCTATAAAGCTCGACTTGTCGCTAAGGGTTATCGGCAAGTTCAAGGTGTTGACTACGATGAGACTTTCTCTCCCGTAGCGAAGGTGAAGTCCGTTTGAATCATGTTAGCAATTGCCGGATACTGTGATTATGAGATATGGCAAATGGACGTCAAAACGGCATTCCTTAACGGCTATCTTAAGGAAGAACTGTATATGATGCAGCCGGAAGGTTTTGTCGATCCTAAGAATGCTAACAAGGTATGCAAGCTCCAGCGATCTATTTATGGGCTAGTGCAAGCATCTCAGAGTTGGAACATTCGCTTTGATGAGATGATCAAAGTGTTTGGGTTTATGCAGACTTATGGAGAAGCCTGCGTTTACAAGAAAGTGAGTGGGAGCTCTGTAGCATTTCTCATATTATATGTGGATGACATACTTTTGATGGGAAATGATATAGAACTTTTGGACAGCATAAAGGCCTACTTGAATAAGTGTTTTTCAATGAAGGACCTTGGAGAAGCTGCTTATATATTAGGCATCAAGATCTATAGAGATAGATCAAGATGCCTCATAGGTCTTTCACAAAGCACATACCTTGACAAGATATTGAAAAAGTTCAATATGGACCAGGCCAAGAAGGGGTTCTTGCCTGTGTTGCAAGGCGTGCTTGAGCTCAGCTCAATCTCCGACCATGGTAGAAGATAAAGAAAAGATGAGTGTCATCCCCTATGCCTCGGCCATAGGGTCTATTATGTATGCCATGCTCTGTACCAGACCTGATGTAAACGTTGCCGTAAGTTTGGTTGCAAGACACCAAAGTAATCCCGGCATGGAACACCGGACAGCGGTAAAGAATATCCTGAAGTACCTCAAAAGGACTAAGGATATGTTTCTCATTTATGGAGGTGACGAAGAGCTCGTCGTAAAGGGTTACGTCGATGCTAGCTTCGACACATATCTGGATGACTCTAAGTCACAAACCGGATACGTGTATATTTTGAATGGTGGGGTAGTAAGCTGGTGCAGCAGCAAGCAGAACGTCGTGGCGGGATCTACATGTGAAGCGGAGTACATGGCAGCCTCGGAGGCAGCGCATGAAGCAATCTGGATGAAGGAGTTCATCACCGACCTAGGAGTCATACCCAATGCGTCGGGGCCGATCACTCTCTTCTGTGACAACACTGGAGCTATTGCCCTTGCCAAGGAGCCCAGGTTTCACAAGAAGACCAGGCACATCAAGCGTCGCTTCAACTCCATTCATGAAAATGTTCAAGATGGAGACATAGATATTTGCAAAGTGCATACGGATCTGAATGTCGCAGATCCGTTGACTAAACCTCTTCCTCGAGCAAAACATGATCAACACCAAAACTCTATGGGTGTTTGATTCATCACAATGTAACTAGATTATTGACTCTAGTGCAAGTGGGAGACTGTTGGAAATATGCCCTAGAGGCAATAATAAAATGATTATTATTATATTTCCTTGTTCATGATAATTGTCTATTATTCATGCTATAATTGTGTTATCCGGAAATCATAAGACATGTGTGAATACATAGACCACAACATGTCCCTAGTGAGCCTCTAGTTGACTAGCCAGTTGATCAATAGATAGTCATGGTTTCCTGACTATGGACATTGGATGTCATTGATAACGGGATCACATCATTAGGAGAATGATGTGATGGACAAGACCCAATCCTAAGCATAGCACAAGATCGTGTAGTTCGTTTACTAGAGCTTTTCTAATGTCAAGTATCATTTCCTTAGACCATGAGATCGTGCAACTCTCGGATACCGTAGGAGTGCTTTGGGTGTACTAAACGTCACAACGTAACTGGGTGGCTATAAAGGTATACTACAGGTATCTCCGAAAGTGTGTGTTGGGTTGATACGGATCAAGACTGGGATTTGTCACTCCGTATGACGGAGAGGTATCTCTGGGCCCACTCAGTAATGCATCATCATAATGAGCTCAATGTGACCAAGTGGTTGGTCATGGGATCATGCTTTACGTGATGAGTAAAGTGACTTGCCGGTAACAAGATTGAACGAGGTATTGGGATACCGACGATCGAATCTCAGGCAAGTAACGTACTGATAGACAAAGGGAATTGTATACGGGATTACTTGAATCCTCGACGTCATGGTTCATCCAATGAGATCATCGTGGAACATGTAGGGGCCAACATGGGTATCCAGATCCCATTGTTGGTTATTGGCCAGAGAGCTGTCTCGGTCATGTCTGCGTGATTCCCGAACCCGTAGGGTCTACACACTTAAGGTTCAGTGACGCTAGGGTTATTAGGAAGACTTGTATGTGATTACCGAATGTTGTTCGGAGTCCTGGATGAGATCCCGGACGTCACTAGGAGTTCCAGAATGGTCCGGGGGTGAAGATTTATATATGGGAAGTTGTAATACGGTCACCGGAATGTTTCGGGGTCATACCGGTATTGTACCGGGGCCACCAGAAGGGTTCCGGGGTTCCACCGGGAGGGGCCACCTCTCCCGGAGGGCCTCATGGGCCATGGAAGGAAGGGAACCAGCCCCTGGTGGGCTGGGCGCATCCCCCCCTTGGGCCCATGCGCCTAGGGTTTAGGGGGGGACCCTAAGGGGGGCGCCCCCCTTGCTTGGGGGGCAAGTCCCCCCCCCTTGGCCGCCGCCCCCCTTCTAGATCTCATCTAGAGGGGCCCGGCCCCCTTGCTCCTTCCCTTATAAATAGAGGGGCGAGGGCAGGGCTGCACACACACCTCCAAGGCGCAGCCCCTCCCCTCCCCAACACCTCTCCTCCTCGGCACACGCTTGGCGAAGCCCTGCCGGAGTACTGCCTCTCCATCACCACCACGCCGTCGTGCTGCTGTTGGAGCTCTCTTCCTCAACCTCTCCCTCCTCCTTGCTGGATCAAGGCGCGGGAGATGTCACCGCTCCGTATGTGTGTTGAACGCGGAGGTGCCATCCGTTCAACACTAGGATCTTTGGTGATTTGGATCACGACGAGTACGACTCCATCAACCACGTTCTCTTGAGCGCTTCTGCTCGTGATCTACAAGGGTATGTAGATGCACTCCTATCTCTCTTGTTGCTATATGACTCCATAGATTGATCTTGGTGATGCGTAGGGAAAAAATTATTTTCTGCAACGATCTCTAACAGAAGACGGACAGACTGAAGAAATTGAACTAAGGAAATTGAGAAAGTGTTCAGTCAAAGTCTTCAAACAGATATGAATAAGCACACAACAGGCGAAATGAGGAAATGAAAGAGTTGAGGTAATAGAACCAGTAAGCTTGGTGAAGACAATGATTTGGTAGACCAGTTCGAACTGTTGTCTCAGTTGTACGTCTGGTTGGAGCAGCTAGTTATTTAAACCTGAGGACACACAGTCCCGGACACACAGTCCTCACCGTATTCTCCTTGAGCTAAGATCACACAGACCTCGCCCAATCACTCCTGGTAAGTCTTCAGGTGACTTCCAAACCTTCACAGACTCGGTCACTCGGCGATCCACAATTCCTCTTGGATGCTCTAGACCTTGATGCCTAACCGTCTGGAAGAAGCACAGTCTTCAAAGGTAACAAGCATCGGATCCACGCCGGATCAATCTCTTCAGTGATGCTCAACACTTTGGGTTTGAAGGTGTTTGGGTTTGGGTTTTCCTCACTTGATTATTTTCTCTCAAAGTCATCGGAGGATGGGATGCTCTCAAATGATAAGTGTCAGTTTCTCTCGGAGCAGCCAACCAGCTAGTGGTTGTAGGGGGCGGCTATTTATAGCCTAGGGAGTAGCCCGACATGATAAGACATAAATGCCCTTCAATGATATGACCGTTAGGTGGGTAGATATTTTGGGACAGCTAGCACGTAGCACAGCAGTGGTCAGAATTTTGACTCTCAAATTCCTTAGGGCTATCATGTTCCTCACTGTGTAGGCAATCCGCACTGGCGAATTCCTAACTCCTCAGTCAGAATAAATTCCTCAGCAACCAGAAGAACTTCATCTCTGTTACTAAAGAAATTGACTGATCTGTATGAGATTTCCAATGGCTTCACTCGAAGGGTTTGGTAGGTATAGGATTTTGAGTTGAGCATCACATGGAAATTTTTCCTTAGTATTTTCTCGAACCCCTTTAACAGTACGGTGTTTCCTATGACTCAAGAAAGAGAAAATGAAACTATGAAAACAAGAGTCTTCACGCTTCATGTTCCTCCAATGAATTCCAATTCTTCAAGGTCACACCAAATTCTTCACTTTCAAAGTCTTCAGAAAGTCTTCAGAAATCCAAAGTCTTCAGTTGAAGAACTTCATTTTTAGGGGTCGACTTCCTCTGTAATTATTGAACTCCTCATAGACTTATAGACCTATGTACACTCACAAATGCATCAATCCCTTAACCTATAAGTCTTCAATACACCAAAATCACTAAGGGGCACTAGATGCACTTACAATCTCCCCCTTTTTGGTGATTGATGACATTATAGGTTAAGTTTTCAACGGGGATAAACATATGAAGTGTAAATATTGATATTGAGGAATTTGGTTGCAAGATATAGAGGAACTCCCTCTGAAGATGTGCATAGTGAGGAATTTGCTTTTGAAGCAATGCACACTTGAAGAGTAAAATCATAGAGATCTCCCCCTATATGTTGTAACTCATACACGCATTTGACATATAATATGAAGAATTTTAAATGCATGATGAAATATGGTGACTGATGTAAATCAGCATGCGTGTAATGACATTAATGAGGAAAGTGAGGAATAAGCATGCAGAAGAACTCAGCAAAAGTATCAAGCCACAATAGAGTTTAAGTTTACAACTCGATCCACCAAAGTCATCAGAAGAACGAGAGTTGTAACTCAGCAAAAAAATGTCCATATAAGATAGACCCACTTGTAGACTAACTCAAATTTCTCCCCCTTTGTCATCGAATGACCAAAAAGGGTTGAAAATGAGGACTAACGCCCATGAAGAATATCATGATGATGAAGGAGCGCCAGTGTTGTAGCGGTCGTGTGTCGTTGTAGGGCCTGCCGCTGTGTCGTCCAAGTCTTCATACTCGTCTATGTCGCGTGATGAAGAATATGAACTGGCTACCAAGGAAGGAACCTTGACCTTCTTGTATTTCTTCGGTGGAGGAGCAGACCAGTGAAAATCGTCCTTGAGACACATTTTCTTCAGATTTTCTTCACCATATATATGTGACAGAATAGCCTAGGTGCGACCAAAGACTTCATGGAGATAGTAATGGTTTTTCTTCGCTGCATTATGTGTAGAAGTCATGTTGTGAAGAATAGAACCAAACTGACGCTTAACCCATTTGTGGTTTCGATCCACCTTCTGGTGAAGACTAAGGAGCAGCTCACGGTCAGTCATCACACGAGGAGCAGTGGCTTGAGGATTTGACTTAGGTGCATTGGCAGCAGAATCATGAGTGGCAGAGTCATCATTGGTGGAACAAGATGCAGCTTTGCGAAACTGACCATCCAATGGACGAATGCCTTCATCAATAACAGCAGTGGCCTTGCCCTTTTCATCAGTTGAGGAAAATGTCCGCTTGAGGACTTCAATAGGGGGCAAGTAGCTGCCATGGTTGAGTGTATCAGCTTTGTATTTGAGTGAAGACCTTGTTCTGATGAATCTCATAATCCAAGGAGCATAAGGCTTCAGCTCAAACGGAGAAAGTGCAACATTTACCAGAGTCCTCATCAAGAAATCATGATAATTGACAGGGATGCCATGCATGATGTTGAATAGCAGATTCTTCATGATGCCAACAATTTCCTCATCAGATGAGTCATGGCCTTTGATAGGACTCAAAGTCTTCGTCAGAATGCGATAGACTGTTCTTGGCACATACAATAATTCATTCACGAGGAATTTGGTCCTTGGGGCTTGACCGGGCTTCAGAGGCTTCATTAGCACTTGCATGTAATGAGGAGTAAGTTCAGATTCTTGGTACAGACAACGAGCACCTTCAGGTGGAGGACTAATTGGTAGGGCATGAAGTAATTCAGAGGCCGGTGCCTTATAATGAGTGTTTTCGGTCATCCAGTCCAACACCCAAGTGTTTATATCATTAGCATCACCTATGATGTGCAGCGTTGCGTAGAACTGAAGAATAAGCTCTTCATTCCAATCAATAATGTCAGAGGAAAAGTTGAGCAGTCCTGTATCGTGAATCATACTGAGGACTAGAGAGAAGCAAGGCATTGATTCCACATCCATGTGAGGAATATTCTCGTGGTCGAAGACTTTGTCTTTGTTGAAAAGCAGTAAAGAATAGAAATTGGCCTGGCTGGCAGTCCAAAAGCACTTCCTTCTAAGACGAGCAGAGTCATAAGGATTATAATCAGTGAAGAACACGTGCTCGCCGAAGAAGTCATCAGCCTTGAATTTCTGCTTCTCCGAGAAGGGATCCTCTGGCTTGGGTTGAGGAGTATCAGTCAATTGCATCACCACCTCAGGAATCACAATGTCAGGATTCACAGGCTGAGGAATTTCAAGCTCTTCTTCAGTTGCCGCCTGGGTCATCAATTCTTCATTCACATTTTCATCAGCACTAGTGGCTGGAGTCTCTTCATGGACAGATGGGGTTGCATGAGGTTCTTCAGATCCCATTTGTACTTCAGTAGCAACATGGGACTAAGGAATTTGTTGAAGTGGAGTGAACAGTGGAGAGTTGGGGTGCTGACTATCCCAAAAGTCATCATTCAGCACGGGAGTGGTACAGCCAATGTCCACTTCTTCATTTGACATTTCTTCAACGCCAGCCTCTTCAGCAGTAAATTGAGGCATAGGCAAGGAGACAACAGGTGTTGAAGGGATTGCATCCACTTCAATTTCTTCATCCAACTGCTCTGACGAAGCAGCAGAAGGAATTTCTTCATCTGATTCACTTGGAATCACATAATCTTCATCAAAAGGAACAAGGTCCTTTGATGGCATGGATGAGACAGGAACGACATCAATTGGGTTGTCAAATGAGCTTGTCAAAGGCTTCATCTTATTTGGAGCTGAAGAATCTGATGAAGTTGATGCCTTCCTTTTCTTCATTGTTGCACACTCTGCAGCCTTGGTCTTCTTCACATCTGATGCAGATGGAAGGATTGGAGTTGGCGTTGGCGTTGGTGCAGGAGGACCAGAGGAATTTGGTTCATTTTCTTCAAGCACAACTGATGCAGTTGCCCTGACTTCTTCATTTTCTTCAGGTGCAACACTAGTGGATGCCCTCGCAATTTCTTCAGCGGCTGGAATGCAGTCATCAGCCCTGGTACTTTCATTTTCTTCAGCAGCCTGATTGTCATCAGCGGTGCTGGCATGTTCTTCAGTAGGCTATGCAGATGCTTCAGCCTGAGTGACTTCAATGTGCACATGAGCAGCAACACTTGAAGTGAATGTCTTTGTCAGCTTGACGAATTGGACCTTGGCGCCCTTCTAGTCAGCCTTGTAGGCTTCAAATTCTTCGCTGAGCTTCTTGATTTCAGCTTGCAGTGCAATGAGCTGCTCAGGCGAAAGATTGAGGATGTTGTCCTTTAGGTAGCGCCGCTTCTTGTACTGCGCTTTCTTCAATGACCTTGCTTGGTCATACTTCCATTTTTCTTCTTCAATGAAGGCAGTCAAAACATGATTTTGACCAAGAGTGAGGTTTATCTCCGGCAAAGGTGTGTTTGGGTCCTTGTGCCATAGATCAATGAAATCTAGGATCAACTTCGATCTAGTAACATTGGCACATTGCTGCCTTTGGCTCTAGCAGCCTTGACCTGCCTGTCTCTGATGATTTCGGCAAGTTCTTCATCATCAGCCTCATCATCATCAGATGGCACTTGAAAAGTGACCTGCTTCTTGTGAGGACTTGGTCGAGGGCCTCATCCAGCAGTGGCCTTTTTCTTCAGCAGAGAGGGGCCAGTTGAGGAATTTGGTGCAGCAGAGGAACTTGCAGACGCTCCTGAGGCAATTGAGATGCCTGTAGTCCTTTGGCACGTGGCAAGATGCACAGGTGCGGAGGATTTAGTTGGAGCAGCTGACGACTTTGTCGGAGGAACTGAAGACTTTGAAGGAGGAGGAGCAGTTTGAGGAGTTGGTCGTGAGGGCTTTGAAGAATCTGGCCGTGAGGGCATTGCTGAGGAACTTGGCCGTGAGGGCATTGAGGGTGAAGCACTTGGCTTGTGAGCAGGCTTCTTAGCCATGGCCTTCTTCAGCTTGCTTGCAGAGGCCTCAGCAGCTATAGCAGCAGCAGCAAAGTCTTCATTGAATTTCCTCACTGCTTCTTTTGCCTGTTTGGCCAGTTTGGCCTGGCGCTTTGCCCATTCATCAAGATAATCCTCACTGCGCTTGAGGCTGGTGGGATCTGCCAATTGGCCAGGTGCCAACGGGGGTCTTGGGCATGGAGGGTTGAGAGCGAATCTCTTCATATACTATGGAGTAACATATCTGTACTCCCTCCATTCCCATGCCCATCTCCTCTCTATCCTTTGTATGCACACCTTGCGCTGATTTTTGTCCTCTTTGCCAAATTTGGCCTCATCAGGAGTGCAATAATCCTTGTATATGCCATCAGAGATCTTGAAAGCAGTATTGACCTCAAGCCTCTTTCCACCCTTCTGTGGCTTCTTACCATCAGTCATTTTCTTCAGCTGAGGAATGTGAACAATGGAATTTTCTTAAGATGTATGCAACTTTTCTTCGAGGAACGCTGTAAATGAGTTAAGTTGATGAGAACCTAGTGATTCAACAGCAGACATGAGTACCTATGAACATAGTATAGTTGCGGGGAATTTGGAGAGGTCATATGCGTTCTCAGAAGGTTTTTCAAAAAGAATAAGTTTGAGGAATTTGACCAGAGGAGTCTTGAAGAATTTCACTAAGCATGCTTTGTCTTATGTTCCAGAATTGTATAGATCGAAGATCCACACAATTGAGGAATCTTGAAGAAAAATTATTGCTTAGAGAAACGAATCAAGAGCAGATGACATGTGAGGTCTTCAGTGTGTGAGGATTTGAAGAATAAACACCTTTGAAGATTTTTAAGAAAACATTTGAATCAAAGAGGGCAGTAAAAGTAACTTTTAATTACCCTTGATGAAGAACATGACGAACTGGGAAGTGTAGAAGTGAAGTTCGTCAGTTCAGATCTTCCACACCCTAACTCGACAGAGGAAGACATCTACGGCGGCGGCCGAGTGAAGAAATCCGCAGCCGGCGCGAGTACGACGGCGACAAGGTCGAGGCAGTGAAGATCTTCCTCGCCGGCGACGATGAAGTAGTGGTGTTGCTAGGGTTTGAGAAGCTCGAGCGGGAGTGAGAACAAGCGGAGTAAAAACGAAGTGAGGAAGGGGAGGGGGTATTTATAGTCAGTGAAAAACTGTACGCCCAAGGAAATGGGACGAATGTGCCCCTAACCATTCTCATTCGCTTGACATGTGTCACCCATATACCGATAGGTGGCGATCGTGTGAGATCGTGGGTGAATGGAAAAGTATTATCATGGGATGCGGAACATTTTGAGCGGCAAAGCCGAAAGTTTAGATAAGATAAGTTTAAAGTTCCGTTCGCAGATTCTTCAGCTGACAAGGACACAATGAAGATTTTGAATGAGTTTCAAATAGAACGCACATGAAGAATTTTTGAAAAGATTGGGTTGAGTTTAGCATAGAGTGGGAAGGGTCCGATCACATTCACTTAGCAGAAAAAATCAACTTGAAGAATTAGCAATAAGTGAATGTTGTAGAGGACATAAACTCATATATATATATATATATATATATATATATATATATATAATCAAATGAAGAAGAATACGGAGACGGTGAAGACCATGCAAAGTTGAAGAATTTGAACAACTGGGGAATTTCAGAAACTGAGGAAAAACTCAAATTGAAGATTTTCAACTTTTGGTGGTGGCATGTCCCACCGTATAAGAATGATGATTTCAGACACCGCGTACAATTGTCGTAGGGCTTTGAGAATCAAATTCTTCGTTAATTTCTTCACACTTAGAGTGTTAGTCTTCATTGATTGAAGAAAAAGGTTTCTTCGCATGTTGCACATCTAAGTCATCAATTTTGCATAAGTGTTAGGATGAGTGTCCTTTTCAAAGAACATTCGGAGATTCTAGGATATTTATCTCACACCTCAACTTGCTAAATCTCTTCTCATCCAAGGGCTTTGTGAAGATATCAGCTAGCTGTTCTTCAGTTCGTACATGCTCAATAGAGATGTCACCCTTCCACACATGATCGCGAAGAAAATGATGACGAATTTGGATGTGCTTTGTCTTCGAGTGTTGAACTGGGTTGTGAGCAATCTTGATTGCACTCTCATTATCATAGTAGAGATGCACATTCTTCATGTTGACGCCGTAGTCCTTGAGAGTTTGCTTCATCCACAGCAATTGAGCACAGCAAGAACCAACAGCGATGTACTCAGCTTCAGTTGTAGATAGTGATACATAGTTCTATTTCTTCGAGGACCAACAAACCAAAGATCGTCTGAGGAAATGGCATGTGCTAGATGTTGACTTGTGGTCCACACGATCACCAGCATATTCAGAGTCTGAATATCCAATGAGATCAAAAGCCGAGCCCTTGGGGTACCATAATCCAAGTGTTGGTGTGTGAGCTAGATATCGAAGAATATGCTTCACAGCCTTATGGTGTGATTCCTTCGGTGTAGCTTGAAATCGGGCACACATGCAAACACTAAGTAGAATATCTGGCCTAGATGCACATAAATACAATAAAGAGCCAATCATGGAGCGGTATATCTTTTGATCGAAGTCGATACCATTTTCATCAGTGCATAGATGGCCACCTGTGGGCATAGGAATTTTGACCCCTTTGCAATCTTGCATGCCGAATTTCCTCAATACATCTTTGAGGTATTTCTCCTGAGATATGAATATGCCATTGTTCTGTTGACGAATTTGAAGACCTAAAAAGAATTTCAATTCTCCCATCATAGACATTTGATATTCTTCACTCAACATATAGGCAAATTTATCACTGTAATGTTGGTCGGTACAGCCAAAAATGATATCATCAACATAAATTTGGCACACAAACAATTCACCATCATAAGATTTAGTGAAAGGAGTTGGGTTGAGTGAACCGAGTTTGAAGCCTTTCTTCATGAGGAATTCCTTCAAAGTATCATACCATGCCCGAGGGGCCTGCTTGAGGCCATACAGGGCCTTATTGAGTATGAAGACTTTGTCAAGATGCTTTGGATCTTCAAAACCTGGGGGTTGAGCAACATATACTTCTTCCTCAAGCTTAAAATTGAGGAATGCACTTTTCACATCCATTTGATATAAAGTGATATCATGATGGTTAGCATAAGCAAGTAATATGCGAATAGCCTCAAGTCTAGCAACAGGTGCAAAAGTTTCATCAAAATCAATTCCTTCAACCTGTGTGTAGCCTTGAGCTACAAGTCGTGCCTATTCCTCACCACAAGGCCATTTTCATCTTGCTCGTTGCGGTAGATCCACTTTGTGCTAATTATATTGTGCTTGCGAGGATGTGGATGATTGACCAGTTCCCAGACGCTGTTGAGCTCGAACTAATGTAATTCTTCTTGCATAGCTTGAATCCACTCAGGCTCCAGAAATGCTTCATCTACCTTAGTGGGCTCTGTGATAGAGACAAAAGCAAAGTGCCCACAAAAGTTAGACAAATGTGAAGCTTTTGAGCGTGTGAGAGGACCTGGTGCTTCAATGTCATCGATGATTCTCTCAATTTGCACTTCGTTTGCAACGCGAGGATGAGCGGGTTGTCATCGAGGAATTTGATCCGCATTTTCTTCAGGACCATTTTCCTCAGCACCATCTTCTTCAGGTGCACCAGCTTGGAGTTCTTCACGTTCTGGAATGAATTCTTCAGCAGATTCTTCGTTAGGAATGACATCTTCAGTAGCCTTGAACTTGATAGATTCCTCACATGCTGGTTCATCTATCATAGAAGGTAGGTTCTCTCTTTGCGAGCCATTAGTTTCATCGAACCGCACATCTACAGTTTCAACAACTTTGTGAAGAACGTTGTTGAAGACTCTGTAGGTGTGCGAGTCCTTTCCGTAACCAAGCATAAAACCCTCATGTGCTTTCAGTGCGAATTTAGAACTGTGATGAGGATCTCTAATCCAACATTTAGCACCGAAGACTTTAAAATAACTCACATTAGGCTTTTTGTCAGTGAGGAGTTCATAAGCAGTCTTCTTGAAGAATTTGCGAAGATATACTCTGTTGATGATGTGGCACGTAGTATCAATTGCCTCAATCTAGAAGCGACAAGGCGTCTTGTATTCATCAAGCATAGTGCGAGCCATCTCAACAAGAGTTCTGTTCTTGCGCTCCACGACGCCATTCTGCTGAGGAGTATAAGGAGCAGATAAATCATGAGTAATACCAAGTTCATTAAGATAGTCATCAAGAACATAATTCTTGAACTCAGTCCCATTGTCACTTCTGATGTGTTTGATCTTCACACCAAAGTTGGTTGAAGCCCTCGAGGAAAATCATTTGAAGACTTCCTGGACCTCATGTTTATAAGTGACAATGTGCACCAATGTGTAACGAGATTAATCATCAACAATAACAAAGCCATATAGATATGCATCATTTGTAACTGCAGAATAATGATTAGGACCAAAGAGATCCATGTGAAGCAATTCAAATGGTCGAGTAGTATTCATGATAGTCTTCGCTGGATGTTTGGGCTTGGTCATCTTTCCAGCTTCACAGGCTCCGCATAAGTGATCCTTGAGGAATTTGACATTCTCAATGCCAATAACGTGCTTCTTCTTCGCAAGCGTGTGCAGAAGGCATACGGCCGGCTGTGGTCCTGTAGAGAAATCAACAATGTACAAATCTCCTCTCCTAAAGCCTTCGAAGGCTTTGGAATTGTCATCTTCCATGATCACAACACAACGATATTTGCCAAAAAAAAACAACCATATCGAGATCACAAAGCATTGAGACAGACATGAGGTTGTACCTAAGGACTCGACAAGCATGACTTTGTCCATGTGTCTATCCTTTGAGATCGCAACCTTACCTGGACCCAAACCTGACTTTTGCCTTTGTCAGCGAAGATGATATGCTTCAGATGCGATGGTGATAAGGGAGCATCCATCAATAGATTCTTGTCACCAGGCATGTGATTCGTACATCCACTATCGAGGACCCACTCATTGGCTTTGGGTTGATCATCGTGTAGATGAATTAGTGCAACTTACGAACTCATATACTTCATCAGTGTAGAATATGACATCAATATCATCAAGCAGTAGAACAGATAAAATAGTATGAGGATGTGAGAAATGAAAGTTCATTTCTTCATGATTAGCCTGCGTCCTTTTAGGCAATTTCCAGGTCTCCAGCAAATTCTTCAGACGTTTTAAGCACGTCTGGAGACCTGACCCTGCATAAGATATTAGTTCCTTTTCTTCACCACCCACATCTGAAGGGGTGGCAAAGAATTCATCACTCTGCGAGCTCCATATGAGAAAGGTGGCATATAAGCCAGTCCACTTCGTTTCACATAAGAGGAGTTAGGATAAGCATATGAATAAGCAGAGAAATTCTTCGAGGACTTATGAACATAATGGTTAGAAGAATAATTCTCATATTCATAGCCCTTAGCTCTTCCCTGCAAAATAGAGGGGTTAGCACGATGATGATCATATGAGGACTTTCATCCTTTTGAGGAATTTGATCCATGTGAGAAATTTTGTTCGTATGAGGACTTGGATCCATATGAAGAATGCGGTCCATATGAAGAATTTGATCAGGAGTTCCTATTCTTCACAGGTGGTGTCATGAGGACATTCACCTGAAGATTTTCAAGGCACCTTTTGGGAACCTAGATTTTCTTCATAGGGGAACCGTTCTTGTAGTTAGTGCCAACATATCTAGCAAATACTTCACTATTCTGATTTTTGAACAGTTTATAGTTGGAGTCAAATGAATCATCAGAAGCTTGAGGAGATTCACATGTAAAGCCAGATAAATTGGATGGATCAACTGGAGGTCCCTTTGCAGCAACCCATGAGGTTTTGGGGTACTGCTCAGGCTTCCAATATGTTCCATCAGCATTGAGTTTCCTCTTAAAGGCAATACCCTCTTTCCTAGGGTTCCTGTTGAGGATCTACTTTTTAAGCACGTCACAAAGAGTCGGATGCCCTTTGAGGCTTTTCTACATGCATGTCATGTACAATTCCTTCAGCCCTGCATCATTAGTGATACTAGCAATGTCCTCAGATGAGGAATTAGTGATAGCAGATGATGAATTTTTTGCATTAGAAGCATTCGAACATTCAGGTGAAGAATTGGCAGTTTCACATTCAATGCACTTCAAACATGGAGGAACAAATTCTTCCTGAGTAGCGCTGATTTGTTGAGCAAGCAATGAATCGTGCTCCTTCTGAAGATCTTCATAACTCACTCTTAGCTTCTCAAGATCTTGCTTTCTTTGAAGAAATTCATAAGAAAGCTTCTCGTGATCAGATAAGAGAGTGTTATGATGACCTTGAAGGTTGTCAAACCAAGACTGAAGTCTCTGAAGATTCTCAGTCAAGGTTTTAGTGCGATCCATTTCTTCACCCAACATATCATCACTTTTGTCTAGCATGTTTTGAACCTTTTCAAAAGCCTTTTGTTGTTTCACAACAATCTTAGCAAGTTTAGAGTAGTTGGGCTTGAGGTTTTCATCAGATTCATCCTCACTAGATTCAGAGGAGGCACTACAAAAAAAATACACTTCCGTGATGATACGTGTTTGTCACAGTAGGTCGTGTTTTTTGTCATGCATGTACATCCATGACAAATTTATGGCAGAATCAAGATAATCATACGTGTGCTATCGTAGAAGTGTTCCATGACATTACCAAAATTATCATCACGGAAGTGTCCACTTCCATGACGATAAATCGCGCGTCACATAAGTGCTTTCGTCAAGGGTGACCGATGATACGTCTCCAACGTATCTATAATTTTTGATTGCTCCATGCTACTTTATCTGCTGTTTTAGGCAATATTGGGCTTTATTATCCACTTTTATATTATTATTGGGACTAACCTATTAACCGGAGGCCCAGCCCAGATTTGCTGTTTTATGCCTATTTCAGTGTTTCGAGGAAAAGGAATATCAGACGGAGTCAAAACAGAACGAAATCAACCGGAGAAGTTATTTTTGGAAGGAAAGCAACATGATGGACTTGGAGTGCATGTCAGGGGAGTCCCGGGCTGCCCACGAGGGTGGGGGCGCCCCCCCCGGGCGTGCCCCCTGCCTCGTGAGCACCAAGGAGGTCCACCGACGTACCCCTTGCACCCATATATACCTACGTACCCTAAAACTTCCAGAATAGAATATAGATCGGGATTTCTGCCGCCGCAAGCCTCTGTAGCCACCAAAAACCAATCTGGGCCCTGTTCCGGCACCCTGCCGGAGGGGGATCCCATCACCGGTGGCCACCTTCATCATCCAGGCGCTATCCATGACGAGGAGGGAGTAGTTCACCCTCGGGGCTGAGGGTATGTACCAGTAGCTATGTGTTTGATCTCTCTCTCTCGTGTTCCTCTATGGCACGATCTTGATGTATCCCGAGCTTTGCTATTGTAGTTGGATCTTATGATGTTTCTCCCCCTCTACTCTCTTGTGATGAATTGAGTTTCCCCTTTGAAGTTATCTTATTGGATTGAGTCTTTTATGAGAACACTTGATTTATGTCTTGCGATCCACTTGATGTATGTTTTGGTGATCAACTTGCGGGTTTCGTGACATTGGGAACCTATGCATAGGGGTTGGCACACGTTCTTGACTCTCCGGTAGTAGCTTTGTGGCACTCTTTGAAGTACTTTTATGTTGGTTGGATGAATCTGAGATTGTGTGATGCATATCGTATAATCATGCCCATGGATACTTGAGGTGACAATGGAGTATCTAGGTGACATTAGGCTTTTGGTTGATTTGTGTCTTAAGGTGTTATTCTAGTACGAACTCTTTTATAGATTGATCTGAAAGAATAACTTTGAGGTGGTTTCGTACCCTACCATAATCTCTACATTTGTTCTCCGCTATTAGTGGCTTTGGAGTGACTCTTTGTTGCATGTTGAGGGCTGGTTATATGATCTATCTATGTTATTATTATTGAGAGAACTTGCACTAGTGAAAGTATGAACCCTAGGCCTTATTTCCTATCATTGCAATACCGTTTACGCTCACGTTTATCATTAGTTACCTTGCTGTTTTTATTATTTCAGATTACAAAAACCTACATCTTCTATCTATTTTGCACTTGTATCTTCATCTCTTCGCCGAACTAGTGCACCTATACAATTTACCATTGTATTGGGTGTGTTGGGGACACAAGAGACTCTTTGTTATTTGGTTGCAGGGTTGCTTGAGAGAGACCATCTTCATCCTACGCCTCCTACGGATTGATAAACCTTAGGTCATCCACTTGAGGGAAATTTGCTACTGTCCTACAAACATGTGCACTTGCAGGCCCAACAACGTCTACAAGAAGAAGGTTGTGTAGTAGACATCAAGCTCTTTTATGGCGCCGTTGCCGGGGAGGTTAGCGCTTGAAGGTATATCTTTAGATCTTGCAATCGAATCTTTTTGTTTCTTGTTTTAGCACTAGTCAGTTTATAAAAGAAAATTACAAAAAAATGGAATTGAGTTTGTCTCATACGCTTCATCTTTTTAATATCTTTCGTGAGTAGGATGGAAAGGATAATTGTGCTCAAGTAATAGAAGAAGAAATCTCTAAATTGTTTGGCACTAAATATGTGAATGATGAGCATGATTGCAATGTTGTTAGTATGAATTCCTTGAATATCCATGATGCTAATGATATGCAAAGCCACAAGCTTGGGGAAGCTATGTTTGATGAAGATGATATTTTTTGTCCCCCAATCTTTGATGAGCAAATTTATTATGATGAAAGCATTCCTCCTATCTATGATTATTGTTGTGATGACACGTATGCTTTAAAGAATAATGATAACCATGAAACTTGTCATCTTGATCTTAATTTTCAATCATATGATAGTTATTTTGTTGAGTTTGCTCCCACTACTATTGATGAGAAAATTTTTGCTTATGTGGAGAGTAGAAAATTTTCTATGCAAATAGATCATGAAAAGAATGCTTTAGGTGCTGGTTATATTGTTCAATTCATTCATGATGCTACTGAAATTTATTATGAGGGAGGAACATATGCTTGTAGGAATCGCAATAATGTCAAGTTTCCTCCCTATGTGCTTAAATTCTTGAAGCTATGCTTGTGTTACCTTCCTATGCTAGTTGATTATTGTTCCCATAAGTTGTTTTCTCACAAAATCCCTATTCATAGGAAGTGGGTTAGGCTTAAATGTGCTAGTCATATGCTTCATGATGCTCCCGTTATGTTTCAATTCTTATCTTTTATGTGAGCATCATTGTCATCATCATGCCTAGATAAAAAGGCATTAAAGAAAAGCGCTTGTTGGGAGACAACCCAATATTTATCCTTACTGTTTTTATGTGTCCACATGATTATGCTACTGTATTAATCATGTTTTAGAGCTTTTGTTTCAATAAAGTCCCGAGTAGAACCTTTGGGAAGACTTGGGTGAAGTTTATGTGATCTTGCTGAAAAAAACAGAAACTTTTGCGCTCACGAGAATAGCCGCCATTTTTACTGGAGAGAGATTTTAGGTTGGTTCTTTTTGCAGATTATTAGTAGACAAATTACTCAGTTCCGGCAATTTATTTCATAATTTTTGGGGTTCCAGAAGTATACGTTTGATACAGATTACTACAGACTGTTCTGTTTTTGACATATTCTGTTTTCATTGTGTTGTTTGCTTATTTTGATGCATCTATGGCTAGTATTAAGTGGTATGAACCATAGAGAAGTTATAATACAGTAGCCTTTGCACAAATATGAATTTAGAATGAGTTCATCATAGTACCTAAGTGGTGATTTATTTTCTTATACTAACGGAGCTTACGAGTTTTGTTTTGAGTATTGTGTGGTTGAAGTTTTCAAGTTTTGTGTAAAGATTCGATAGATTATGGAATAAGGAGTGGAAAGAGACTAAGCTTGGGGATTCCCAAGGCACCCCAAGGTAATATTCAAGGACAACCAAGCAACTAAGCTTGGGGATGCCCCGGAAGGCATCCCCTCTTTCGTCTTCGTTCATCGGTAACTTTACTTGGAGCTATATTTTTATTCGCCACATGATATGTGTTTTGCTTGGAGCATCATTTTATTTTGTTAGTTTTTGCTTGCTGTTAGTTATAATATTGTTTTGCATCTTTAGTTTCAATAAAAAAGTCAAGGATAGCCTTTGCCATGCTTATTTTGCTAGTATACATGTTGCTGTTTGAAAACAGAAAGTTTACCACTGTTGCAAAAATTCCCTAGAAAAGTAAGAGAGTGGTATAATGTTGAATCTTTTTGAATATTAAGATCTGATAAATTTATTACAGTGGGAATTTTAGTTCATAATTTTTGGAGTCAGGGAAGTATTGATACTCTTGCATTCTTTACAGACTGTACTGTTTTGGCAGATTGCTGTTATGGTTGCATTGTTTGCATATGTTTGCTTGTTTAATGGTTCTATTTGCGGATAGGAGTATTAAATATACAGAGGCATTTAGTATGACATGTTGAATAATAATTTTAGTGATTTGTTACAGTAGAAAATGATAAGGTTTTGCATTGGTTTATACTAACCTATCTCACGAGTTCTTGTTGAGTTTGTTGTGAATGAAGCTTTTGATAAAAAGAGAAACCATGATATGAGAGGAATTAAGGAGACACAAAAGTTCAAGCTTGGGGATGCCCAAGGCACCCCAAGATAATATTTCAAGAAGTCTCAAGCATCTAAGCTTGGGGATGCCCCGGTAGGCATCCCACCTTTCTTCTTCAACAATTATAGGTTAGTATCGGTTGAGCCTAAGTTTTTGCTTCTTCACTTGAGTTGTGCTATCCTTGCAATGTCATTTTATTTTGTTTTTCTTGCTGCTTGAGTACAATACCAAGATCTGAAATTCTTTAATGAGAGAGAGCCACACACAAATTGGAATTTTCTAGAATACTCTATGTGCTTCACTTATATCTTTTGAGCATGATAATTTTTGCTCTAGTGCTTCACTTAGATCTTTTAGAGAACAGTGGTAGATTTGTTTTATAGAAACTAGTGATCTCTCATTCTTCACTTATATTATTTTGAGAGTCTTTAATAGCATGGTAATTTGCTTAACATTAATATACTTGGTATTCAAGATATGTGAAACTTTCTTTTGAGTATGTTGAATACTAAGATAAGTTTGATGCTTGATAATTGTTTTGAGATATGGAGGTGATAATATCAAAGTGATGCTAGTTGGGTGATTATGAATTTAAAGAATGCTTGTGTTGAAGTTTGTGATTCCCGTAGCATGCACGTATGGTGAACCTCTTTGTGATGAAGTCAGAGCACCATTTTATTTATTGATTGTCTTCCTTATGAGTGGCGGTCGGGGACGAGCGATGGTCTTTTCCTACCAATCTATCCCCCTAGGAGCATGCGCGTAGTGCTTTGGTTTTTGATGACTTCTAAATTTTTGCAACAAGTGCATGAGTTCTTTTGATTAATGTTGAGTCCATGGATTATACGCACTCTCACCCTTCCACCATTGCTAGCCTCTCTAACACCGCACACTTTTCGCCGGTATCATACACCCACCATATACCTTCCTCAAAACAGCCACCATACCTACCTATCATGGCATTTCCATAGTCATTCCGAGATATATTGCCATGCAACTTTCCACCGTTCCATTCATATGACACACATTACTTTTGTCATATTGCTTTTTGCATGAACATGTAGTTGACATTGTATTTGTGGCAAAGCCACCGTTCATAATTCTTTCATACATGCCACTCTTGATTCATTGCATATCCCGGTACACCGCCGGAGGCATTCATATAGAGTCATATTTTGTTCTAAGTATCGAGTTGTAATTGTTGAGTTGTAAGAAAAAATAAAAGTGTGATGATCATCATTATTAGAGCATTGTCCCAGTGAGGAAAGGATGATGGAGACTATGATTCCCCCATAAGTCGGGATGAGACTCCGGACTTTATGAAAAATAAAAGAGGCCAAAGAATCCCAAATAAAAAAAAGGCCAAAGAAGCTCACCAAAATAAAAAAATAAAAAAATGAGAGAAAAAGGGAGAAGGGACAATGCTACTATCCTTTTACCACACTTGTGCTTCAAAGTAGCACCATGATCTTCATGATAGAGAGTCTCATATGTTGTCACTTTCATATACTAGTGGGAATTTTTCATTATAGAACTTGGCTTGTATATTCCAATGACGGGCTTCCTCAAAAGTGCCCTAGGTCTTCGTGAGCAAGCAAGTTGGATGCACACCCACTTAGTTTCTTTTGTTGAGCTTTCATATACTTATAGCTCTAGTGCATCCGTTGCATGGCAATCCCTACTCACTCACATGAATATCTATTGATGGACATCTCCATAGCTCATTGATACGCCTAGTTGATGCGAGACTATCTTCTCCTTTTTTGTCTTCTCCACAACCACCATTCTATTCCACCTATAGAGCTATGTCCATGGCTCACGCTCATGTATTGCGTGAAAGTTGAAAAAGTTTGAGATTATTAAAGTATGAAACAATTGCTTGGCTCGTCATCGGGGTTGTGCATGATTAAATACTTTGTGTGATGAAGATAGAGCTTAGCTAGACTATATGATTTTGTAGGGATAACTTTCTTTTGGCCAAGTTATTTTGAGAAAACATGATTGCTTTGATTTGTATGCTTGAAGTATTATTACTTTTATGTCAATATGAACTTTTGTCTTGAATCTTTTGGATCTGAATATTCATACCACGATTAAGAAGAATCACGTTGAATTTATGCCAAAGTATCACTCCGCATCAAAAATTCTTTTTTATCATTTACCTACTCGAGGACGAGTAGGAATTAAGCTTGGGGATGCTTGATACGTCTCCAACGTATCTATAATTTTTTATTGCTCCATGCTACTTTATCTACTGTTTTAGGCAATATTGGGCTTTATTATCCACTTTTATATTATTTTTGGGACTAACCTATTAACCGGAGGCCCAACCCAGATTTGCTGTTTTATGCCTATTTCAGTGTTTCGAGGAAAAGGAATATCAGACGGAGTCAAAACGGAACGAAATCAACTAGAGAAGTTATTTTTGGAAGGAAAGCAACCTGATGGACTTGGAGTGCACGTCAGGGGAGTCCCGGGCTGCCCACTAGGGTGCCCCCTGGGTGCGCCCCTTGCCTCGTGAGCACCCCGGAGGTCCACCGACGTACCCCTTGCACCCATATATACCTACGTACCCTAAAACTTCCAGAACAGAATATAGATCGGGAGTTCCGCCGCTGCAAGCCTCTGTAGCCACCAAAAACCAATGGGGACCCTATTCCGGCACCCTGTCGGAGGGGGATACCATCACCGGTGGCCATCTTCATCATCCCGGCACTATCCATGACGAGGAGGGAGTAGTTCACCCTCGGGGCTGAGGGTATGTACCAGTAGCTATGTGTTTGATCGACGTTCTCTCTCGTGTTCCTCTATGGCACGATCTTGATGTATCCCGAGCTTTGCTATTGTAGTTGGATCTTATGATGTTTCTCCCCCTCTACTCTCTTGTGATGAATTGAGTTTCCCCTTTGAAGTTATCTTATCGGATTGAGTCTTTTATGAGAACACTTGATGTATGTCTTGCGATCCACTTGATGTACGTTTTGGTGATCAACTTGCGGGTTTCGTGACATTGGGAACCTATGCATAGGGGTTGGCACACGTTCTTGACTCTCCGGTTGTAGCGTTGGGGCACTCTTTGAAGTACTTTTATGTTGGTTGGATGAATCTGAGATTGTGTGATGCATATCGTATAATCATGCCCGCGGATACTTGAGGTGACAATGGAGTATCTAGGTGACATTAGGGTTTTGGTTGATTTGTGTCTTAAGGTGTTATTCTAGTACGAACTCTTTTATAGATCGATCCAAAAGAATAACTTTGAGGTGGTTTCGTACCCTACCATAATCTCTACGTTTGTTCTCCGCTATTAGTGGCTTTGGAGTGACTCTTTGTTGCATGTTGAGGGCTTGTTATATGATCTATCTATGTTATTATTGTTGAGAGAACTTGCACTAGTGAAAGTATGAACCCTAGGCATTGTTTCCTATCATTGCAATACCGTTTACGCTCACATTTATCATTAGTTACCTTGCTGTTTTTATTATTTCAGATTACAAAAACCTACATCTTCTATCTATTTTGCACTTGTATCTTCATCTCTTCGCCGAACTAGTGCATCTATACAATTTATAATTGTATTGGGTGTGTTGGGGACACAAGAGACTCTTTGTTATTTGGTTGCAGGGTTGCTTGAGAGAGACCATCTTCATCCTACGCCTCCTACGGATTGATAAACCTTAGGTCATCCACTTGAGTTAAATTTGCTACTGTCCTACAAACCTGTGCACTTGCAGGCCCAACAACGTCTACAAGAAGAAGGTTGTGTAGTAGACATCAACCGACACGTGGCATCCACCGTAACGGAACGCCGTTAAGCTATCGACTCGGGTTTTGGATCCGATAACCCATTAACAGCCCCGACCAATGGGGATTTTCCACGTGTAAAATCATCATTGGCTGGAGGAAACACGTGCCGGCTCACCGTTGGGACAGATGTCATCCACTTATTGGACAGAAGGCGCCTATGATACATCGACACGTGGCTCGGCCCAGCAGAGGCCCATTCCTGTGAAAAGGCCGACCCGTTTGACTTGGTCAAAAGGTGGCGGGCCGGCCCATGTAAAGGCTGTTAACGGCTTATTTGCATATAGCCCATTTACATCCCGCTAACCCAAGGCCCGTTACGCCCTATCCGAATTAGGCCCATTAGCGTCATTTGGGCCACCCAATATGATTCCAGCCCGTTTTCACTTCTGGCCCATGTATGGCCCATGACGTCTTTCGGCCCATATGAGGCCCTATGTAACTCTTGGCCTATTAACGGCCCGTGGTGAAACTGGCCCATAATGAACAGTGTATTACTTTACACCCATTAACGGCCCGTGGTGAAACTGGCCCGTAATGAACAATGTATCACTTTATACCCATTAAGGGCCCGTTATTCCGTTGGGCCGTTTCCAGCCCATGTTATCTTTCGGCCATCTCAGAGCCCATTTATTCTTGGGCTCATTTCTAGCATTCGTTTACTTACGGCCCGTTACTGTCATTTTCTGCTTATGGGCCAAATTTAGCCCGTGGTTACAGTCGGCCCGTTTGTGGCCCGTTAACACGTTGGGCCGTTTTCATAGCGTCATGAAATACGGCCTATTAACGATGGACCATTATGGTCGGCCCATGAACGGACGATTCCAACTCTAGCCCGTTTACGGCCATTATGCAGCCTGTTATTGGCCCATGTTTGGCCAATCGATCATACTGCTCGTATAAGGCAGATTAATGATACGGCCCGTAGAAGGCCCATTGTTTCTGTGGCCCGTAGAAGGCCCATTGTTTCTGCGGCCCGTAGAAGGCCCACTGTTTATACGGCCCGTAGAAGGCTCACTGTTTCTATGGCCCATAGGTCCAGTGTCACTACAGTAAATATTAGCCCATGGTTATTGTGGCCTACTTTTAAAAAATAGGTTATTGCAGCCACTAGCAAACCACAGAAAAAGAACTGCACTGACTACAAGCAAACAAATAAACAAGACAACAAGGAAATAAATAAGCAAGCAACTTACACTAGGCTATCACGGCTATTACACATATTACATCCATTGGGTATCAAAGTTCGCCACCAGTGCAAATATAGGGAACACATCAGCATATAAACGCCACAGCAAAACAAGTCCAGAACTGAAACCACTTCAGAAGAGCTCAAGAAACAATATCCTGGGTACCCATAATGCTGGCAAGATGCTTAGCAAGCTTATTAAATTTCTCTTGTTTGGCGCTTAAGTCCTCCAGCGCTTGCTGTTGCACCAGAAAGTATGCATCTGAATTCTGCAGGGACTTCCTCAGTCCTTCGGCTTCCTGTCGCATAACATCAAATCGATGTCTTTCAACTTGAAGTTGAGACTCAAGAAGCCGAACTGATTCAGGCAACGAGTTCGAAGAGCTGGTGCCAGCAGTGGTAGCTAGTAACTCGAACACTACATCAAGACAGGACTTTGGGGTTGTCTCAGTGTCCTCAATATAGTTTTTATCAGCTTTCTTGGAGACCAACAGGGATGTCTCACTATCTTGAACCTTATCTGCATTACTTCCTTTACCATTGCATAACAGGGTACTCTTCTCCAATATTTTATCCGCGTTCTAAAAGAGAAACAAACAAACACATCTCAGGTTTACAATGTAGTATATGAAACTCATTTTGGTAAACCAGTTCAGTAGTAAGGTGGACAGGATAACAACATGAAACAAACATATATCTATGTAGTATGGTCACTGTATGGTCTATATCATTCAAGTTTATGTTGCCAAATCAAGATAGATACAGTTCGAATCATATCTATTTAAGACAAAGCAGCATAGACAGAATATAAGTGTGGGAAACTACACAGCAATAACAACACTTGTAATGTGCATGGCATGAGAACATAAACGTTTATTCAATTGAAACTGAAATCAACATAGAGCAAGTTACAACAGCAAACAGCCAAACACGTTGAAGAAACAGGTTTAAACATACCTGTTGCACCATTGGAGTTTCAATTGCATCCTTCAAATTTGAAATTGGTTGGTATCAGTAAATACAGTGATGCAAGAGCAAAGTAGTATGAACCATAGCTACGGAACCTGACCTGAGAACAATTCTTCTTCTGCTTTAAGCGTTGACTTCGGGTTTGGAGTGGTGGTCCTTGTGATTTGGGCACTGCAGTTGCCTTACTAACTGCTCGTGTTTGGGTGCTCTGTGGTGAAGACGGTGTTGTGTCAACGGGAACTGGGTGTCTATCTGCTAGGGTTGGGGTTAGAAGGGTTGTAGTTGGTTCTCTGTCCAACTGGGTAGGGGTACAATCTGCATGAGTGTGGGTTATGTGTGGTGGGGCAGATTCTTGGGCAAGTACAACCGTGGTTCTATCTGCATCGACAGGTAGCACGATCTTTTCTGAAGACCGTGCTTTTACTCCCACAGATATTGCCATCACTCCCTCCAATTGAAATGGCTGATAAACAAGAAAAGTAATTAAATGTACAGACATTGTAAGATAGACAGGTGCAATGGATAGTAGGGAAGAAAACAGGCATGAAATAATTCACATTTATGTTGTCTAAGCAAACAGAATAGCAGGACATGATTTCACATATATGATGGCTAATTAAACAGGATAGCATGACACATTTTCACATGTAGGATGGCTAACTAAACAGGACAGAATGACATACTTCAAAATATGATGACTATGTAAACAGGATGACATGATATAACTATACGTTGTGTCTATTAAAAGTGGTTGGCATGCCATAAATCACAAACATGTCGTCGATGGAAACATGATGGCATGATATAATTTACGGATAGAATGACATAATTTAAAATATGATGACTATGTAAACAGGATGAGATGATATAACTATATTATGTCTTTAGAAAATGGGTTGGCATGCCATAATTCAGATACATGTTGTCTATGTAAACATCATGGCATGACATAATTCAAATATATGATTTATATACTAAGGAAGTGAGCAGAGGGCAATTGCATATATGATGTGTCAACTAAGGAGATGGCATTCAATATTGTGTATATGATGTAAAAACTAAGCATTGCAATACAACATATGCATTATATGAGTAATATAACCCTGCCAAGTTTGAGCATACACCTCACGGGGATAATAGGACTGGTCATCTGCCTCTGAATCCTCCTCTGAAGAGTTATCTGTAACCAGCAAGATATCTGCTTCAGCAGGTAGCATTGTCTGCTCTGAAGACCTTGTTTTCACTCTAGATTTCTCCATCACCAATTCAAATGGCTGATGCACAGGAAGAGCAGTTGAATATACAAACATTGTCGACAAAAGCAATGAGAAATACAAAAAAAGGACGGCATGATATAATTCACATTTATGACGATTGCCTAAATAGCATGGCATTGCATAATTCACATACATAATGCCTTGCAACAAGATAACATTGCATCATTCACATATATAATGTCTTGCAACAAGATGGCATTGCATAATTCACATATATGGTAATTAGACACTAAACAGGTGGCATTCACACAAAGCATGTCTAAACTAAGCAAATGACATAGCAATGCAAGATACCATATGCATGATATGAGTAACATAACCCTGCCAAGTTAGGGCATGCACCTCAGGGGCGAAATATGACTGGTCATCTGTCTCTGAATCCTCCTCTGAGGAGCTATCGGTAACCAGCAAGACATGCGCTTCGTCAGATAGCATTGTCTGCTCTGAAGACCTTGTTTCCACTCCAGATTTTTCCATGACCGTGCCGAATGGCTGATGCACAGGAAGAGTAATTGAATGTACTAAGATTGTTGACAAATTTAACACATAACAAAAAAATGATGGCATGATATAATTCACATATAAGATGACTGGCTAACCAGGGTGGCATTGCAAAATTCACATATATGATGCCTGGCTAGACAAGATGGAATTGCATGATTCACATATACGATAAAGAAACTAAACAGATGGCATTGGCATAAAGCATGTCTAAACTAAGCAGATGACATCTTTAATGTATAGAGTAAGCAATGCAAGGCACCATATGCATGATATTACCAACATCAGCATGCCAAGTTAGAGCAAAGACCTCATGGGGTAAATAGGAGTGGTCTTCTCCTTCTAAATCCCCCTCAGAACAATTATCTTCCTCTTGATTATGATCCTAAATGGGTGGAGGGGGGCTGCCTTTGCGCCCACCACGGAACTACGTCTGCATGAAATTTTATTGCCACGCAAGGCTTGTCTCTTTTGCTCTACATGATCAGTTCCGTTGTGTACAATAACTGGCATGCATAGGAATAAAACATAGTGAGATTATGTAAGGAGTGCATGCACAAATCCAGAGTGATGGTAGCAAACTGTGGATAGATCCAAAACCAATGATAGCAGGCGGATAATAGCTTTAGTTAAAAAATACAAATAATGGCTCCTTTAATGTTTGTTTGCACCCAACATGAAACTCATAGTAGACACCGGAGATTAACAAGATAGTAGACAGATAGTACTGATTGCTGCCCCAATATGTACCCCACAACCATTTAAATACTCAAGTTTCAGCATTAGTTTGGACCTGACTCGGAGTCTAATAGGTGAACACGACAATAATGTAGCATGTCATCATATGAAGCGACACATAACGTAAGCAGACACGAAAGAGTGTGACCTCTCTTGCGGACCCGTGTAGTCCTCAAGGTCATCTGCTCAGTTGATGATGGTAATGCAGTTGTCGTGGCTGCCGGCGGCGGGGAAGAAGATCTGAGGCGACGAAAGATAGTCTGGAGAGCGGATCCCTACTGTGGTGAACCCTTCCATCGTTGGAGCAGCTGAGCTGGGGTGGAACACAGCGCCGCAGGAGCAGGACAAACCACACAAGGTTTTCTTTGACACATATCTGTAACATCAGTAATTGAGTAAGGGCTTGTTTGAATTTGAGGATTCTAACAATGCAGGGATAGGAAATAGATAGGAATAGGATAGGAATGCACGCGCAAAATAGAGAATTTAAAAACACAGGATTTCTGCCAATCTGGGTGTTTGATTCACAACAATTGGAAGATCACAGGATGCAAAAAAGCATAGTGAGATTAAGTCAAACCACAAGAAAATGTACGGTTATAATGCTATTATGCTACTATCTCTTAGTCTTGTGCTTGATGAATAGGAATATGAAAAGGAGGAGAAGTGGAAATTAGAATTCTTATGGTTTTTCTTTCAAGGAGACACTAAAGGAACAAATCCTACAGTTTTCCTTTGCTCCATTCCTTTGCACCAAATTCATGAAAAGTAGTACCATAGGAAACTTTCCAATTCCTATGTTTTTCATTCACTTTTCCTTTCAAGCACTGGCGATTCTAGTAGGCAGGCTTGAGCAAGGAAAATCCTACACTAAATTTTTTTTGTGCTACTTCTATTACTTTGGACCCAGGCCACTGCCATACTAGCTCAACTCCCAGGCCCATCGACAAATGCACAGCTCAAACGCGCAGAGATAAATAATGATGGCGTTCAAGAGAGTCCATCACGGATAGCTAAGTTTCCTGGTACCTCACTGCTTGTCATATAGTAGGATAAAATAATCGTATTTCCCGTTACTACGAGTGCTAAGTGGACAATATATATAACATGTAGAGTAAAAAAGAGATGCAACAAGTGTACAACCTCTTTGGCGAAGCCATGTCGATCTCAGCGTGATTGGGTTGGCCGCTGAGGATGCTCCGGCTGACTTTGCTGTCGGAGGAGGGGAAGAAGATCTTAGGCATCTGGAGATGGAGCCCGAGGTACTGCTCCGCTGTGATGGAGGGTTTCGTCGTTGGAGCAGCTCCGGTGAGTTGTACGACGCCGAGGCTGAAGCAGGACAAGAGAGACAACGAACAATGTTAACCTGAGTGGAATTCTAATAGAATCTCCAATACATGACGTAAAATACATAACCACATAGTGCTAGATGTAAAATACATCAGCCGCTCATCTTTGAACTTAACTGTCGAAACTGAACTTAATTGTTGAAACTAAACTTAACTATTGAAACTGAATTTTGCTCTCGAAACTGAATTTTGCTGTCGAAACTGAACGCACTAGCAAGGTGAGGCTACACGTCGGTCGACTGACTTTTTCATCTCTGGTCAGTCGATTTTGCAGTCGTTGGATATGAAATCAAGGGCCTGCGGTTCATCTTCAACCTCCACCCCCCTGAGCCGCCAGCCACCAACAGCCAAACAACAGCCCCCCTACCGCCCGCGGCCGGTGGTGCGCCGCCCCGCCCGCCCCAAAAACACTTCCCGCCGCCAGTCCGCCGCCGCCCCG
>NC_041387.1:531445459-531475325 GCF_002162155.2 Triticum dicoccoides | reverse complement strand
GCGCCACCGCCCCGCCAACGCCCCGCCACCGCCGGCGACCACCGCCCCCATCCTGAACCCTAAAATAGATAGTGGGGTACCTCTTCGGCGAGCCCCCCTCCCCGCTGCGGCTGGTTCTTCCTTCACACCGGCGAGCCCACCCCTTGAAAATCGACTGACCCAAAAGTCGATTCAGTCGACTGAAGTGTAGCCAAATCGGAGCAGCATCGCAAGCAAGAGCAAGAGCGAGAGCAGCAGCGCGAGCAAGAGCAATAGCAAGAGCAGACCAGGCAGGATACCGAGAGCAAGAGCAGAGCAGCAACGCGAGCGAGAGCTAAAGCAGCAGCAGCTCCTACTGATGTGGACGTCACCGCCGAGGGAGCGACGCCGTGGAGGAAGTGGCCAGCGACGCCGCCGTGGATGGAGCCGCGCCATGTCGCCTCGGGACCGAGCGTCGGCATCCCGTGAGATCAAATCAATAAGAAAATGCGGCGATTAGTGTACAACCTATTTGGTGGCGCCGATTAGGCTGCAGCTTCATCCGAGGAAACAGTGATGATGATGCTCTTCCGGTGGTGCAGGTGAAGACGGCGGTGTGGGAATGGAGGTGGCGCGAAAGACGAGGGGAACGTCGGGGCAGCTCCTTGGAGGTGGAGGACGGGGTGGCTGAACCGGTGGGACGAGGAGATCGACGACGGATCCTCATCCGGTACGGTGGATGAGGGACGTCGACATGTTGCTGTGGACGACGTCGTCAGGGAAGAGGCTCCGGCTGGGGGCGAATGGAGCAGGGTGTGGGGTTTCGTCGCGGGTTTTTGCGGCCTCGGTGTACGAATGGGTGGGCGGATGGGATGGCAGTGGGGAACCATGGCTTAGTGACGCGCTTGTCCAAAATGTGGGGTAAGTTACGAAAGTACCCCCCACCGATTTGAGGCGGTCCTTTCGGTTCAGGGGTACCACTGGCATTTCACGTGTCGGGATTTCACAGGAGGTGGGAGTTTTCGCGCGCGTTGTAATTTCAGAATAGCAAGGCGCGGGTTGAGATGGAGGGAGTTGTCGGAGCACAACGAGACAAAGATATATCTTAAATATTTTGGGCTAACAAGGCGTGGGTTGAAGAGGCGGGAGTTTCGCAGCACGATAGATAGAGATGCTAGCTTCAATTTTTGGCATAACAAGGCGCGGCTTGAAATTTCGGAAGAACAAGCTTAACGTGTACCCCCCAAAAAAGACAATTTGCACCTCAACACGCACAACACACACACAAACACCATTTAGACTAGAGTAAGGTACACGTGCATTGCACGCATGAGATTTTGCAACCAAATTATGAATAAATACCACATTATAGCATGCAAGCTTTGAGTCATATATGCATGATGTAGATGTTCGTTTAATTCTTATAGTTCATTTCATTCAAAATCATCTAGTTTTTATAAGAAAGCTAATCTATTTTAAGATTCATGGAATTGTGCGTTGTAAGACATAAAGTAAAAACAAATAATGGCAAATTATGTAGAAAAACATTTGGGAAATTCTGATACGGAAGATTCTAGAACAAATAAGAAGTGCTTGTGTTTTGATGTTTGTGCATTATGCTTAAGTTCAACCATGGAGTCTTCTAGATTGTACATGTGGTGAAATCTGGTGGAATCTAGATGATATCCAACGGCCAATAGTGCTCAAATTTGCCATCTTTGGACCATCGGATTCGCCTCATCCAAGGACCATCTTTCAAAGTTAAAGTTACCCGCACACAATATAAAAAAATATAATATAATATATATATAGGGGTATAGATATAGATATGTGATGCGAAAGCCGCCGATCATCTCCAATTAGAATAGTGTGTCCATGCACGGATGCGACGCGGGCAAATGATGTCTGCCATTGGTATCTCAAGTTCAAATCATTCTGACCTTGTTCAATGTGTATACATTACAACATGCTCGTTTCCAAACCACACTGTGCAGATCTCCGTTATATTCATGCATGCATGGGTTTCAAACATCAGGATCTCTTATTCAAATATTTGAATTCAACTTTACATTGATTATGACCTCACCTATTCTTTTACACCCACACAGTAGCCTTCTCTTTATAATTGTACCACTAACTTTCTCTCATGCATGCATGCACACACACTACCAGTCGGCATTATCTATCGCACGCATGCAATAATTTTCTTCAGGCTGGTCTCCCATGAAGGCACACACCCACACACATCCCCCTCTCCATCATACCGGGCATTCTTTATCTCTCACGCGTGCATGCGCAACGATCGATGTTCCTCTATGTATGTGTGTATATAGCTAGGTCTTTCATAGTTTTCCACACAAATCGATCAATCGATATATCCAGTGAGGTCTCACCCTCTTTCCCACGTCCACATCGATCAATCTATACCTCTCCATATAGGATTAACATAAATAGCTAATACACCCACATTAATTATATATCCAACGTCCCCCTCTCATCATCCAGCCTTCCGCTTCATCTCTCAGACGCGTGCACAATGGCGAAGACAGGGGCAGTAAGGGCCCTGCCCCCTCCTCCTAACATCACTATATATCGAGGCTAATATGAATGTGATCATTAGACAATTGCTGCTAAAAAGGTTTAATTTCATGAATTGACCCACCTCGTAAAGGATTTGTGACACTCCAAAAATTTTGTGGTTTTTGTTTTCAGATAGAGCCTTGCTTGGTTTGAAGAAGGTCATTTAAACCCTTCTTAAAAACCTCTCTTCTGAGTTTCCTTCTCAAAATCTTTTCTTGTATTTAGTTTCTTCTAAAAAGAAAACCTTTTGGTTTTGGGCTTTTCTTTGGTTTTAATCCCTTCCTGTTTTTACCATGCCTCTTATGGTAAAATTCTCCCAAAACCCCTCCCTCCACTTTGGGACAACCCAAACATTCTGTCCCAACTAGTTAAATCCATTTTTGGATTTTATATCATTTATTTCTTTTCCCAAAACAATTCTGTCCTTTATTTTGAGCCTGTAATTTGCAAAGCAAGTACCTTAATGCCTTTGAACTTTGACCTCAACTCAACTCCTCTGGATAGTCCTTAGCACCCACAACCTAGAACCATCAAGATCCACTCTTCTCATTTTCAAAATTTTCAAAATTTACCCTCTGCAAGTTTGGACCAGATTTGTCAAATTTGGTGAAATTCATATCTCCACTCCTCCAAAAATTCCACCAAAATTCAGGCAACCCCCAGTTGCAATGAGAGACCACTCCACCAAAAATCAGCTCAAGGAAAAATCCCCACATGCCAAAATCATTCTGTCGAACACCTGGCCTGCACTGTTACTGTTCATCTTCAGAAAATTCAGTAAGTTCAGTGTCGTTTCTTCGTCAGAGTTTAGTCATGTGGCGACTGTGCGCCTGGCGCATTGTGCACGGTCCTTCCTCCCTGTCCGGAGCACCACACACGCGCTTGGCTCGTTCCTGCCATCGGTGGCACCCTGGCCCGCCTACGCCGGCGTGTTTCACGACGACAGAACCCCGTGGCGGCCGACAGGGGGGCACCCTGCGGCATAACGCCATTCGGCACCGCCAAAGTCACCTGGGCGCTCCGCGTGGCCATCTCCCTTGCCAGCGCATGCATGCAGCACCGTCGCCGTGGCCTGGCACGCTCAGGGCGCGCCCCCTGCCGCCGACGTGCCGTACGGCCGTTCCGTCGGGGACAGGCCGTAACCGACCCTACCTTGTTGAGTTAGGCACTGGGATGGGATCAGTGCTCTGTCTAGACGATGCTCAAGCCCCTAAGCCGACCGTCCAGCCACAGTGCCGCTGTAATCGCTCGCCGGACTTATCCCGTACACAGCAACCGCCTTGGGCCGGCTATAAATAGCGCCTCCGAGCTCGCTCTCGACCCCACACATCTCCACCACCTCACCAGACCCAGCCCAACCACTGGAAGAGCCTCGAGGGGCCCTTCTTCTGCAACTCCGGCCACCTCCGTCCGCCTCGGGCTCCGGCAGCGTTCTCTCCGGTGAGAACTCCTCCACTGCCCTAGACTTGCTCGTAGCCTCATGGCACCTCTAGGAGACTAACCCCCACTCCAATTTGACCCCCGCAGCTCTCTCCGGCGAGGTCCACGACTACCCGAACCGCCGTTCGCCGGAGCAAGGGCCACCATTGACACAGTGCTCGCCGGCGACCACCACCACCACCCACCGACGCGGAAGGACGTGCTGAACACGGAGGTACCACCCGATCCCCTTGCCTCGCCGTGGATCGCCGTTGGCGACCACCGCAGCTCTCGGGCGCCGACGAGCCCTGTCTCCCTCGTTTGAATATTCAAACCTGACGGGTGGGACCCACCTGTCAGTCTCTCATTCTTTTCTTTTAAACGAATCATTTTCTGGACTTTTCTGCAGAACCCCCTGAGAGTTTTCTGTTTCATTATAGAAAGGTCCCTGAATCAAAACCCTTATAACTTTTAAACAGAAAAGGATTTTTGTTTGCTTCTTTTTCTGTTCTCTTTAAAATTTCGTCTAGTTTTTTATCAGCTTTATTTGAAAATTATTTGGATTACTTTTTGTGCACCTCGCGGTATTTACGTTACGTGCGTATTTTTCTTATACCGTAGATACCGGAGGAGGTGACGGAGCCGCGAACTTCACTCAGTTAGACTCCGACTACTCCGAACCAGGCAAGCATGTTTGAACTCTTGATATGATAACGTGTTTGTTGCATGTTTGCATTTAGGAGTTTCATGGCATGTTTATGAACATTTCCTTGAATGTTATATTTCATGCACAGAAGTGGAAAGTAAGTTTTGGAAAGCCATATGTTGTTGGATACATATTTACATGGCCATGTGATGGCATGAGGATGGTAAGATGGCAGTGTTGTGGCATGCCAGTCTTATGCCAGTCCTTTTGACTTCAGTATCATCGTGAATCAAATCACATTCCCATTCATTTCCTTTCCTGTGCTGCCACATGTTTTCCCGCAAGGAATATGGCTTAGTAAGTTGCAAACCGTTTTTCCTGATACACACCATATAGAGAGGCCGGGATGAGGGTTCCATGGCCCTGGATTAAAGCCCGTCATCCGGTCAGGGGGCATGGGTGTTTCCGGTTGGGACCGAGAGGGGGGCACCCCTTAGAGCGCACGTATAGAAATTTGATCCCATGCTATTCGAGGTTGTGACCTCCCCGTCTCAAAGTTTTTCTTGGACGTTGTCTAGGGTGATTCCTGACATCGTGAGGTGGAATGGGTATGTACTGGTTAAATGTGTTTCTACCGAAATACCGTAAACGGAACTAGTCCTTCATGACTACGGAAACCCGTTGGCTGTGGTCTGTTAGTACAAACTCTACAGAGTCACAAATCCTTAAATCATCTTGTACATGTCCAAGTACTGTGTTCATCTTATCTTGTCAGATATCAGCCTCAGTGACAAAACCTGGTGGACTACATGAGTTTAAATCCAGTTAAATGTTTATTCCTGTGGATGGACTAACCCGTTATTTACTTTTGATATAAGCCCTTTCTGTGATGTCGCTCAGACGTCCGACTGCGGCAGACTTGTTATTTACTTTTGATATAAGCACTTTCTGTGATGTCGCTCAGACGTCCGACTGTGGCATACTTGTTAATTACATTTGATATAAGCCCTTTCTGTGATGTCGCTCAGACGTCCGACTGTGGCATTTCTTTTATAATCCCTTTCTGTGATGTCGCTCAGACGTCCGACTGTGGCATTTCTTTTATAAGCCCTTTATGTGATGTCGCTCAGACGTCCGACTGTGGCATTTCTTTTATAAGCCCTTTCTGTGATGTCGCTCAGATGTCCGACTGTGGCATTTCTTTTAAAAGCCCTTTCTGTGATGTCGCTCAGAGGTCCGACTGTGGCATTTCTTTTATAAGCCCTTTATGTGGTGTCGCTTAGACGCTCGACTGCGGCATGAGTTTTATTTGTTTACCTTTCGAGGCGTCGCTCCAGACACCCGATCGGTTTTTAGTTATTTGTTTTACTTTTCAAGTCGTGCAAAAATATTATTATTGGAGTGAGCATCATTATTTTTGCTCATGATGCATTCATGCATGCATTTGTTATATCTTTTGTCCGAACTGTCTTGCGAGTACTTTCAAAGTACTCACCTGACTTGTTGATTTGGCCAGATGTTGATGAAGGCGATCTCATGCATGAAGAGTTCGATAGAGAGTCCGACGCCTAGAGGAGTCCCAGTCAGTCCCGTGCGATCCTGCATTTGGTCACTGTATTATATCTGCTTCCGCCACCCCAGAAATAAATCCATCGATCCTCACCTCGACGCTCGATGAGCTGCCAGTTAGGAGCCAAGTTATCCACCACCGCTTTTTATCTCGAGCTAGTAGCATGTCACCACACCCCTGTGTCATAACCGCCCTTATGTAAGATATTGGTGAGTTTTTAATAAATTGTTGAGCAGCCTCAGCTCAACCCTGTAATATATTTAATGCTACTGGTCCTCTGTTTATCAAGTATTTGTCTACCAGCGAGGATAACTTTTCCGATCCTGGGATCAAAAGATCGATTTTCTCAATAAGTATTTTATTGAAAAACCGGTCGTGACAGGATTAGCAATGCTTGGCCCCCTAGCTCATTTATTTTTAATGGCTCCGCCACTGCGTGCAACAGTGCACGTGTTCACCCCCTCTCTCTAAATATCGATCTCGCACTTGTGCATTCCTTCATTGTCTCCCTCCACTCGGCCCCTTGCACCATCTTCTAGCCCCCACCGGATTTTGCCACATGTGCAATCTAGCAGACTCCATGGTTGAACTTAAGCATAATGCACAAACCTCAAAACAACAGTGGTTCTCTTTTGTTCTAGAATCTTCCGTATCATAAGTGCCCAAACTTTTTTTCTAGTTGAATCGCCATTATTTGTTTTTACTTTATGCTTTACAACGCACAATTCCATGAATCATAAAATAGATTAAGGGCTTCTTTGATTCAAAGGATTCTCAAAGGAATTTTGGAGGATTTTAATCATTAGGAATTTTTCCTATCTTGGTTGTTTGATTCGTAGGATTGTAAACCATAGGAATTTTTCCATATGATTCATTTGCACTAGATTTCATAGGAAACATCCCATCCACTCAAACCTCTTTGAAAGAATTCTGCGTTTTTTCTATGCACAATCAAACACTCGTACAATCCTGTAGGATTCAAGATGACATTCCACTATAATCCCATGTTTTTCCTATTCACGCGTTCTTAGCTTTTTTATAAAAACTAATTGATTTTGAAAGAGATGAACTATAAGAATTAAACGAAGGGCTATATCACGCATATATGACTTAGAGCTTACATGCTATAGTGTGGTATTTATTCATAATTTGGTTGCAAAATCTGATGTGTGCAATGCACGTGTACCTTACTAGTACTTCGAGTATGTGTAGAACACGTAAATTAGAATACCAATGGCACCCTACACAGTGTCTCTCTTACAGTTCATGAAGCCATGTGGCACATGTGGAGGCGTTGTCGCGACGTCCTTGCATGGATTGATCACAGTGACGTGCTGCTGGTTCCAGAAGAATGTACTTGTCCTCCCTGAGCCATACTGGCGGTACATGCACGAAGCGAAGATGTGCACGCATGCCACGCACGCACTCATTCCCTCGCACGCACACGCGGGTACACGGGCAGATGCAATTTTGTACCAAGATCCACCCCATGTGATAATTTGACGCGTGTAAAGTCGTTCACTTCATTGATGGTCAATTAATACAGCGCATGCAAATTGAGTGGACGTGAGGGCGGAAGAAAGACATTATTACTCCACTGCGCGCATGCGAGTAGTTAAATCGTGGGTTGCTAGTAGTACTTCCATTGGTCTCCTTTGTATTTTGTGCCAATTTTTGATAGTAACATAATATTTACGCATTTGAGCAGTGTAGTACTTGAAATTTATGTTCCGCTAAACTCATCAGGAGCCGTTTCGGGCCTCGAAACCAAAACCATCAATTAATGTTTACCTTGTTCCCATCACATTCGAAAGCCTGGTCACACCTACTAGTACGTACCAAACCTGAACGTGTTCCCACTATGCAGGTATTAGTAGTACTAGTGCTAGTACTTAGGTTATAAAAAGGGGAACTACCTAACCGAAAATTACTCTACCTTTCCTCCTCATAAGTGCTTCTTCTTCGTCCGTCGTTGGCATGGCCGCTGAGCAGAGCTCTAGGTCGAGAACTACTCGTAACAAGGGAGTGGCAACCAAGGCTGCGGAAAAAAAGAGGGCTCGCCGCCACCCAGAGACCTCAAAAGATCTCTCGCGGGCAGGCGATGGCTCCCAGGAGTGCCCTAGGCGTGAAGGCAAACATGATGAGCCGGCGGAGCTGGAGTCGTTATCCTGCGATGGCATGCACGATCAGCTCAAGAAGCACCTCAATAAGCAGAATGAGTGCATCCAAGGCTTGACGGAGTTGCTGAAGGAGAGCCTCGACGACATGCCCGCTGAGCTCAATTAGCAGGGGGAGTTGACCGTCGGCTTGGTGATGTTGCTGAAGAAGAGCATTGCCTCGGAGAAGAAGGCAACCGGCGAAATCCTGTGACTTCAGAAGGACAAGGCGAAGCTCTGACACGAGATCGACCTGTTGAAGGAGAAGAACGCCGGCTGGAAGAAGCTGCATGAGAATAGTAGTTCCTCGATGAAGATGTTGCAGGCCCTCGTCATGGAACAGAAGGAGGAGTTGGCGAAGCTCCGCATCGAGCACCCGGCTACTGTCAAGGTACGTAATGCGGCCGTGGAACAGATGATGAAGGCTCGCGTCGAGAAATCCCGCGTCATGGACAGAATGAAGAAGATGGTAGAGGAGACGTGCAAGGAGATGGAGGTCGTGGAGGCGATGAAGAAGCAGTTTGTCAGGACCCCGACTCGATGTCACATCGATCTAGCCGGTAACACCTCATATCACTTTGCGGCCTCACGCACGGTATCCCCACGGGTGTCGCCTTACCTTTGCCCGGGACCGTTTGCGCCTTTTGGCTCACGTATATGATAGTGACGCTAGCATCCATATGATAAGGAGCCCGGGCTGACATGACTAGTCGTAAACCCAAAGTGGCACAGACTTACAGGGACAGGCATCCATGACCCAGCTTCGAACGTGTCGGTCATCAGCAAGTGGGTCTGGGCTGTAGCACTGGGCTAGCAGGACTCCGGTAAACCGGGCTGTAGCGGGCTAACAGGACTCCGGTACTCAATGCGTGACATTTCCCCGAAGGGACAGACACAGGAACGAAGAAGGACACATGCCGGCCAGCCTAAGTGTTCCAGAGCAGTAGCAAGCTACCATGGCTCAGCGGTAACACTAGGAGACATTTCCCGGTAAGAGAGGCTACTAAAGATAAACAACTAGGTAGTCAGATCCCACACATACCAAGCATTTCAATCATACACACAATATGCTCGATATGTGCAAATACAACGAAGCATCACAACATGACTCTACAACACAAGTACTTTATTTAAGGCTCAGGGAGCCATACATAACATACACAAAGGTACGGGTCTCACGACCCAACATTCAAGTCATACAGTCATACAAACCAGCAGCGGAAGTAACTTGTCTGAGTACGGACAACTAGTAAAATAAAAGAGGCTTGGAAAGCATATCTATACTACATGGTCCTTCATAAGCTCAGGATCACCACCTGGGCCTTCAGCCTACTCGTTGATGTCAACGTCTACGTAGAACCCATCAGAAGGGGTTGCAGCGTCTTCTGTAAAATGTAAATTATGGCAACATGAGTACAAAGGTACTCAGCAAGACTTACATCAGATCCTACATACATGCACATTGTCAAGAAGGGTTGGTGGAGTTATTGCAGCAAGCCAGCTTTGACTCTTGGCTAGACTATCCTACGATACTCCAACTTGAAATGGTTTTGCGCACACGAGTCCACTACTCACCACTTCAATACACTACCGAGGATCCGCCTCCGTCTTCCTACGGAAGAGCCATCCTCGGCACTCACACTTATCTTGAGGCTTTTAGTAGTTTCCATTTACTTGTCTATGAACTGTATAGGCAACCAAGTAGTCCTTTACCGCGGACGCGGCTATTCGAATAGATCATGATAACCCTGCAGGGGTGTACTTCTTCATACACGCTCTCACCACTTACCGTCGTTTACACGACATGTACTCGGCAACCTTCAAGCGGAAGCCCATCGTGGGTGTCGGCCACGACCTACCTAGTCACCTAAGTCTCCAGTCCAGGTTTATCGCCTATCCAGGTTCCATCCGCAGGGAGTCCGGCCGAGGTTTCCCATACGGCCCCGAACGATGTGAGCAGGGTTTCCGAGATACCTAACGGGTATTCGGTACACTCGACCACGTACCTACCGCATCACAGCCCACCCCTTCGGTCAGCGCTGTCCACGGCCTCCAGTAGGCTACAAACACCAGAAACTACTTGCAACTCCTGGACGGAGAACTAGGGTGAATAAGAAGCCGAGAGGGTGCATTGGTTTCGGGCCCAATGCATGGTAGTAGCTGATTCTTAAATCACACATACAGATCTCAGTGCTTAAGGTCGGCTTCAATGAAACAACCCACCATGTACTCCTACATGGCCTCTCATCGATACCTTTACCAAATCGTGTTCACCACACCACTCTCATTACCGACATAATCATTTCACTCTAGCCCATCACCCAGATGAACCAGACCTGACACGACTCTAAGCATAGCAGGCATAGCAAGGTAGGAACAACACATACATATGGCTCAATCAACTCCTACACATGCTAGTGGGTTTCATCTAGTTACTGTGTCAATGACAGGTCATGCAGAGGAAATGGGTTCAACTACCGTAGCACACAGCAGTTTGAAACGCGTTGTCTTAATGCAGTAAAAGAGAGCAGGAGCGAGAACATGGGATTGTATCGATATGATCAAATGGTTGGTTGCTTGCCTGATGGTTCGATGCACTGATACGGTTCTTCGTTAGGGTAATCACGGTACTCCTCGGAGGCAGAACCTGTCGCAAAGGACACCGATACACAACCATCACCAAACAATGTGCAACAATATGATGCATGCATGAAACATGGCAATATGAGTGTGTTGGGCTAATGCAACTAAAACCAGAAGGGTTTGAACAGATTTGAATCAAAGATTCAAATTTCAAACTCAAACATGGCCTTTTAAAGTGCTTTTCCTTGTTCTGCATTAAACATCAGGTTAACTTGTTTAGTCATGCATGAAAATAGTACAGATGGATAGATTGGATTTTTCTGATCATTTTTCATATATAATTTGTCTGATTTGGAGTTACAGAATAAAAGTTATGAATTTTTGAAGTTTAAATTATATTCTGGAATTTCCTATATTAGAATAATTCCAGAAAATCATTATTGCGTCAGCCTGACGTCAGTGTGACGTCAGCAGGTCAACGGAACAGGTCAGGGTCAAACCTGACAGTGGGTCCCGCATGTCAGGGTGATTATTTTAATTAAAGTTTAATTAAAACTAAACATGTTTAATTAACAGGGCTGGGCCCCACCTGTCATTGACTCAGGGGAGTCAACCAGGGCCCACCCATGGTCAAAGTCAATGCCAGCGGCGCCGGCGTTTAGCCGCCGGCGAGCCCAACGCGGCGGCGGGAGTGGTTTTGGCCATTTCGGCCACCAAATGGGCCGCGGAGACCACCGGAGTGGAACTGAGGACAAGCCGCAGCTCTTGGTGGAGTCCGTTGGGGTCGGGGTGGCCGGAGTTGGCATCGGCAACGACTTTGGCGGCCACCGGGGTTCGGCCGAAGATGAACTTGGTGCTAGAGGGGTCGGTGAGGCTCGGGGAGTGGCTAGCTAGGTGCTGCGGGACTCGGTGAGTAAGATGGACACCATCTTGTGGCCGGAGTGTGGCCGGAAGCACGTCGGCGACGAGATCCGCGGCGGTGCGGGCGTGTGATCCTCGTGCGGTAGCTACACGGCTCGGGAATGAGAGAGAGAGGGTCGGAGGAGTAGCTAGGCTCACAGCGCTCCCGTAGAGGCCACCGGCGGGGTCGGGGACGAGCTGAGGCGGCGACGGCGTTGAAGGGGATCTCCAGCGACGGCGAGCTCGGGCGAGGTCGGTGCGGTGGTCTCGGGCCGCACGAGCACATGGGGCTCGGCTGGCTCGATGAAGTGGACGGCGGTGGAGCTCCTGGACACGGTGGCACGGCGTGGGGTGGACGGAGGGCGTGGCTTCGGCGAGGGGGTGGCGGCGATGGCGTCGGCCATGGCTGGGGCGTGCAAGGGGGAGGAACTGGAGAGGAGAGGGGGTGTCTGGGAGGTTCGGGGGGAGAGAGGGAAGCCGATTCACGGCGTTAGCCGGGCGAGGGAGGCGGCGAGGCGGCGAGCAGGTGCGTGGCACCCATGCGGTGCTCGCCGTCGAGCACCTGCCTGCCTGCCTGGCCGGAAGCAGCTCGCTGGCGCGGTGCTGGGCTGGGCCGGCAGGTGGGCCGGTGCTGGCCGACAGGTAAGCTTTTTCATTTTCTTCTGTTTTCTGTTTTTTTAATACTTCTGCAACTTTGTTGGATTTAATAAAATACCTAGGCAACTTCAAAAATCACCAAACTACTCCTGGTCCATAGTTGGATTATTTCCAACATGAAACATTTTAGTTTGGAGATATTTGAGCATTTAAATATTTTATATAATTTTAAATGCCCAAATTCAAATATTTATAATTTAATTCAAAAACCCTAGGATGGCCTAGGAAAATGTGCACCACTTTTGGCAGAGGTTCTGAACCAAGACAAAAATGATGGGCATTTTAGAAGGGCATTTCAGGTTCATTGAAAATTATTTTTAGTAACCCTAGTTGGTTTCAGAGGGGACTCGGGGTTCTGTCATCCCCATTTCAAGTTTCTGATGAAAGAGTAAACATGATGCAACACTCTAATGCATGACTAGCTAGGGTGTGACAACTCACCCCCACTCAAAAGAATCTCGTCCCGAGATTTGGGTTCCTCCGGGAAGAAGGCGGGATACTCGAGTCGAAGACGATCCTCCCTTTCCCAAGTTGCTTCATCCTCAGAATGGTGCGACCATTGTACTTTGAGAAACTTGATATTATGACGTCGAGTGGTACGCTCGGCCTGATCGAGGATACGAATGGGGTACTCTCGATATGTAAGATTATCTTGGAGATCAAGCGTTTCGTGGTCCACTCCACGGATAGGATCCGAGAAGCAACGCCTGAGTTGAGAAACGTGGAAGACATCGTGGACTCTGGAGAGGTGCGGAGGTAGTTCCAATTGGTAGGCAACTTCTCCTCGTTTGGCGAGAATGCGAAAAGGTCCAATGTAACGAGGAGCCAATTTGCCTTTGATACCGAAACGATGGGTTCCCTTCAGAGGGGTGACCCGAAGATAAGCCTTCTCGTCAACCTCGAAGGTCATAGCCTTATGTTTTCGGTCATATTGACTCTTTTGACGAGATTGGGCTGTTTTCAACTTTTCACGAACGATGCGAACTTGTTCTTCTGCTTCCTGAATCATATCCGGGCCAAAGAATTGTCTTTCCCCGGTCTCTGACTAGTTAAGGGGTGTTCGACACCGTCGTCCATAGAGAACTTCAAAAGGGGCTTTACCCAAGCTAGATTGATAGCTGTTGTTGTAGGCGAATTCGGCAAATGGAAGGCACTTCTCCCAATCCATTCCGAATGAGATAACAGAGGCTCGAAGCATGTCTTCTAGAATCTGGTTGACGCGTTCCACTTGACCACTCGACTGAGGGTGGAAGGCGGTGCTAAAGGAGAGACGGGTTCCCATAGCATTTTGGAAACTTTCCCAAAATCGAGAGGTGAAAAGACTTCCTCGATCCGAGTTAATTTCCAAAGGAACACCATGGAGAGACACTATACGGGAGATGTACAAGTCTGCCAGCTGACTAGCGGTTATACTCTCACGAACAGGTAGGAAATGGGCTACTTTGGAAAGACGATCGACAACGACGAAAATAGCATTATTCCCTCTCTTGGTCCTGGGAAAACCGGTAATGAAATCCATACCAATTTTATCCCATTTCCATTCAGGAATAGCTAAGGGTTGAAGGGTGCCAGCAGGCCGTTGATGCTCTGCTTTTACACGGCGACAGACGTCGCAATTAGCAATATGCTGAGCAATTTCTCTCTTCATCCTAGTCCACCAGAACCTCTGGCGTAGGTCCTGATACATCTTAGTACTACCGGGATGAATGGTGAGAGGGGATTCATGAGCTTCCTTAAGGATCAATCGCCTCAGGTTTCGCACTTTGGGAACCACTAGTCGATTCCCGAAGTATACGACCCCTTGATCATTAATGGAGAAACAATTCGCAATTCCTTTCTTGATGTTTCTCTTGATGCGGGAGATTCCCGGATCTACCTTCTGTGCTTTGATAATCTGATCCGTAAGGGTAGGTTTTGCCACCAAGGTGGAAAGAAAACCTTGAGGAACAATGTGAAGGTTAAGCTTCCGAAATTCCTCATGGAGAAGCGGTTGACTTTGTTGTAACATCAGGTTGTTACAATAAGATTTATGACTTAGCGCATCAGCCATGACGTTGGCTTTCCCTGGGGTGTAGGTTATTCCTAAGTCGAAGTCTGTGATCAACTCAACCCAACGTCTTTGCCTGAGATTCAAATCCGGTTGGGTGAAAATGTACTTCAGACTTTGGTGATCAGTGAATATTTCGCAACGGTTACCGAGGAGGTAATGTCGCCAGGTCTTAAGTGCATAGACTACGGCTGCAAGCTCTAGATCATGAGTAGGATAATTCTCCTCATGTGGGTGCAATTGCCGCGAAGCGTAGGCAATTACGTGTCGATCTTGCATGAGAATGCAACCTAGTCCTTGTCGCGAGGCGTCGCAGTAGATAACAAAGTCCTTGGAGAAGTCTGGCGGTACCAGAACGGGAGCAGAAGTCAGTCATCTTTTCAGTTCCTGAAAGCTGTGCTCACATTGTGGAGTCCATTCGAACTTTTTATCTTTCCTGAGGAGTTCGGTTAGAGGTTTAGCAACTTTGGAGAAATTTTCGACAAAGCGACGGCAATAGCTCGCTAAGCCCAGAAAACTCCGAACTTGCTTGACCGATTCAGGTGGAGTCCAATTAAGGACGGCTTGAACTCGCTCAGGGTTAACAGCAATACCTTTACTAGATATTACATGACCCAGATAGGTCACTTCTGACAACCAAAACTCACATTTAGAAAATTTGGCATAAAGGCGATGCTCTCGAAGTTTCTTCAACACTAGCCTTAGATGTTCGGCATGTTCTTCCTCGTTCTTGGAGTAGATGAGTATATCATCGAGGTAAACCACGACGAATTTATCCAAATACTCCATGAAGATTGAGTTCATTAACCGAGAAAAGGTGGCTGGAGCGTTGGTTAAACCGAAGGACATGACGGTGTACTCGTATTGGCCATAACGAGTAACAAAGGCCGTTTTAGGAATGTCCCCGTTCCTGATTTTGATTTGATGGTAGCCCAACCTCAAATCCATCTTGGAGAAGACTGAGGATCCAGCGAGCTGATCATACAGGTCGTTGATCCTGGGGAGCGGATATTTGTTCTTGATTGTGACCAAATTGACAGGTCGATAATCTACAACCATCCGGTCCGTACCATCCTTCTTCTTGACGAATAGGACGGGGCAAGCCCACGGAGATGAGCTAGGTCGGATGAAACCCTTTTTCAAGGACTCATCGAGTTGTTTCTTAAGCTCGGCTAGTTCTAGTGGTGCCATCTTATAGGGTCTTCTAGCAATCGGAACGGTTCCTGGAATGAGGTCTATTACGAACTCAACATCTCTGTCAGGTGGAACACCTGGCAATTCCTCTGGGAAGACATCCGGGAAGTCACGGACTACCGGAACGTCCTCAAGGTCTGGCAAAGGGCTGGCGTTAAGAGAATATAACTGTCGCTTGGCTATTCGGGTCAAGACATTGACTATCTTCCCCGAAGGATGGGTGAGTTGAACAGTCCTAGAGAAGCAATCAATTTGGGCATGATGAGCCGACATCCAGTCCATACCCAAAATGATATTAATATCTGAAGATTTAAGGGCTATCAAAGATGCAAGGAAAACAAGTCTATCGACTTGGATTTCATTTCCATAACTTACCCTGGAGGTCTGCCATCTAGAACCCGGAGTAGAAATTTCCATAGTGGATGGCATGTCACAGAATGCGGTGTTATGCAAACGAGCATAGTTCTCGGATATAAATGAATGAGAGGCTCCTGTATCGAAAAGAACAGATGCCGGGTGGCAATTAACAAGGAGCGTACCGAGAACGACGTTGGGATCTTCTTGAGCTTCTTCGGCAGAGATACAGTTGACATGGCCACGTGTAGCGGTGGCCGGCTTGGCGTGGAACACTTTCCCTGTCGGCTTGCCACGGCCAACAGCTTTAGCAGATTGGTTGGGGTTGGTCTGGGGACACTCACGCATATAGTGGCCAGATTCCCCACACTTGAAACAAGTCACGGAACTGGTACGTGGAGGAGCATTGTTGGTTGGACCCCCATAGGGCTTGGCTGGTGCAGACTGTTGAACAGGGCGAGGCGCCTGGAAAGATGGCCTCGGTGTGAACCTGGGTGGCAGGGCGGTGTTGGGCACCCACACGCGGCGCTTCTGAGGACCAGCACCTGATGAGGAACCCATGTCACGGCCATGCTTGCATGTTGCGTCATAATCAGTCTGACCAGTTTTAGCACTAATGGCCTTGTTAACAAGTTTCTGAAAAGATGTGCACTCATGCAGATGGAGGTCGCGGCGAAGCTCAGGACTAAGGCCCTTACGGAACCTTGCTTGCTTCTTGGCATCAGTAGAAACTTCCTCAGTTGCATATCGTGCGAGATTACCAAACTCCCTGCTGTAAACATCCACAGAGAGTCGGCCTTGGGTGAAATTGCAAAATTCCTCACGTTTACGGTCCATGAGACCCTCCGGAATGTGATGTTCACGGAAAGCCTCACTAAACTCAGCCCAAGTAGTGACATGGCCCGCTGGGCGCATAGCTCCATAATTTTCCCACCATAGACTGGCAGGGCCTTCAAGATGATATGCAGCAAAGGTGACCTTGTCAGCCTCAGCTACTAGCGCGGAACGCAGCTTGTGAGAGATACTGCGAAGCCAGTCATCAGCGTCGAGAGGCTCGACGGAATGGTGGAACATGGGTGGATGTAATTTGATAAAATCACTGAGTGACACCACGTTAGTCCTCTGATGGTGTGCTGTGTTCTGTTCAATACGCTCCAACAAACGGTTGGTCTCCCGCTTGTTTCTCTCAGCTTCCATCATAACCTCGGCTAGGGAAGGAGGATGAGGCAGATTTGCATCCCTGACTTCACTGCCTTCGGCCTGCTCTTGAGGAGCAGGGTTAGTGCGCGTGTTGACCATCCTAGGTAAACAAGACAATGATTTAGTCAGGATGGTAAAATTCCGACATAGGATACAAAATGTAAGGAATAACTCGAAATGCAGGATGATCATCCGTATGACATGGTAGATACAGAAATTGCTTCTTTATTCCATCGTCATACACACCATACAGGGTCTAGTACAAGACCAAACAAAGTACTATTATGGTGAAAAGAGGATTACATCTCATCGGAGGCATTCCAAGCTCCTATACATTATCTTTCTACACCTCCGGATAAGTACAAACTAGGTCATATCCCACGAGTCACGCAGGACGATAGATGACACAGCTAACACGAACTAGTGATACTACCACTAACTCAGACCGATCCGTAGTAGTCCTCGTAGAAGTCACCTCCATAGCCTGGAAGCTCAACATGATCATCCGGAAACAGACGATCTCGCGGAGCTTGTGGACCATAGGGGCTAGGATGAGGTCTTGGACCAACAGACGGTGGCCTGCGGGGACCGCGAGGTGGGGTGATGCCTCCTACATCACGCCAACCCATCACGTCTGGCAGAGCAGATCTCACAGGATAGAGATCGCGCATATCCGAATATCCAGCTTGCACCGCCGGTGCAAACTGAGTCAATGTGGCCCAATGGTCAGCACGGGTATTGAAAAGCTCTAACCTCAAGGCCCGATTTTCACGGTCCTTATCCTCGAGCATCTCAGCAGTGGTGCGAGTCCGTGAATCCTCCTGGGTGGGGTCAGCATAGATAGCCTGGAGATACCCTTGTGCTCCCGGAAGTGATCCTGGCATATACCGGAAATCAGAGTCCCGAAATAGTCCAGACCTGACTCGCATGATGGTCATCATAGAGTAGGCGGCGTCCTGCACAGCCATCTCAATAGTAACCCCGAGTCCATAGGAGCAGTGAAGGGGCTCGGTGGACCCAGGATAAGATGGAAATATCCTGCCAGTGCAGAGATACTGGCTTTGATTAAATTCTCGGAATTGCTCTTCGACCGTGTACTCAGGATACCAACGGTATCCAACCTCAGTCATTACCCTGACCAACATGGCAGTATGGCCGGGTACATCTAGGCATCGAGTCAGGCGAACCACTTGATTGAGGTCGCGAGTGGCCATCTGAAAGCACATTCATAATGCAAAGGCATTAGAATTTCTAGCAAAATTTTGGCAGCATAACAGCTGTAAATGCTCAAGAAGGATTTTGAGACATTTGACAAAGGATTACATACACACTCAACATCATCATATCAAGTTCTGAGTCCATCCTAGCAACATAATGTGGTAGTAGAACTGAACTAGGCTTGTATCCATCAACCCTATAAGGTACTACTGATTAGTAACACGTGATCCTGATAGAGAGAATAGATCCTAATTCCTTAACCCCCGGTGGAAGAATAGACTGACTCAGATCAGAATGTCATTAGATAAAGGAGTAAAAAGAGCCTTACGTTCCAACCCACAAACAATTCCCCTACATATAACTAAAGAATTTCTAGACTCAACATCGACCAGTTTGGCTTGGAGAACCTACAGGCAGTCCGGCTCTGATGCCAACGCTGTCAGGACCCCGACTCGATGTCACATCGATCTAGCCGGTAACACCTCATATCACTTTGCGGCCTCACGCACGGTATCCCCACGGGTGTCGCCTTACCTTTGCCCGGGACCGTTTGCGCCTTTTGGCTCACGTATATGATAGTGTCGCTAGCATCCATATGATAAGGAGCCCGGGCTGACATGACTAGTCATGAACCCAAAGTGGCACAGACTTACAGGGACAGGCATCCATGACCCAGCTTCGAACGTGTCGGTCATCAGCAAGTGGGTCCGGGCTGTAGCACTGGGCTAGCAGGACTCCGGTAAACCGGGCTGTAGCGGGCTAACAGGACTCCGGTACTCAATGCGTGACATTTCCCCGAAGGGACAGACACAGGAACGAAGAAGGACACATGCCGGCCAGCCTAAGTGTTCCAGAGCAGTAGCAAGCTACCATGGCTCAGCGGTAACACTAGGAGACATTTCCCGGTAAGAGAGGCTACTAAAGATAAACAACTAGGTAGTCAGATCCCACACATACCAAGCATTTCAATCATACACACAATATGCTCGATATGTGCAAATACAACGAAGCATCACAACATGACTCTACGACACAAGTACTTTATTTAAGGCTCAGGGAGCCATACATAACATACACAAAGGTACGGGTCTCACGACCCAACATTCAAGCCATACAGTCATACAAACCAGCAGCGGAAGTAACTTGTCTGAGTACGGACAACTAGTAAAATAAAAGAGGCTTGGAAAGCCTATCTATACTACGTGGTCCTTCATAAGCTCAGGATCACCACCTGGGCCTTCAGCCTACTCGTTGATGTCAACGTCTACGTAGAACCCATCAGAAGGGGTTGCAGCGTCTTCTGTAAAATGTAAATTATAGCAACATGAGTACAAAGGTACTCAACAAGACTTACATCAGATCCTACATACATGCACATTGTCAAGAAGGGTTGGTGGAGTTATTGCAGCAAGCCAGCTTTGACTCTTGGCTAGACTATCCTACGATACTCCAACTTGAAATGGTTTTGCGCACACGAGTCCACTACTCACCACTTCAATACACTACCGAGGATCCGCCTCCGTCTTCCTACGGAAGAGCCATCCTCGGCACTCACACTTATCTTGAGGCTTTTAGTAGTTTCCATTTACTTGTCTATGAACTGTATAGGCAACCAAGTAGTCCTTTACCGCGGACGCGGCTATTCGAATAGATCATGATAACCCTGCAGGGGTGTACTTCTTCATACACGCTCTCACCACTTACAGTCGTTTACACGACATGTACTCAGCAACCTTCAAGCGGAAGCCCAACGTGGGTGTCGGCCACGACCTACCTAGTCACCTAAGTCTCCAGTCCAGGTTTATCGCCTATCCAGGTTCCATCCACAGGGAGTCCGACCGAGGTTTCCCATACGGCCCCGAACGATGTGAACAGGGTTTCCGAGATACCTAACGGGTATTCGGTACACCCGGCCACGTACCTACCGCATCACAGCCCACCCCTTCGGTCAGCGCTGTCCACGGCCTCCAGTAGGCTACAAACACCAGAAACTACTTGCAACTCCTGGACGGAGAACTAGGGTGAATAAGAAGCCGAGAGGGTCCATTGGTTTCGGGCCCAATGCATGGTAGTAGCTGATTCTTAAATCACACATACAGATCTCAGTGCTTAAGGTCGGCTTCAATGAAACAACCCACCATGTACTCCTACATGGCCTCTCATCGATACCTTTACCAAATCGTGTTCACCACACCACTCTCATTACCGACATAATCATTTCACTCTAGCCCATCACCCAGATGAACCAGACCTGACACGACTCTAAGCATAGCACGCATAGCAAGGTAGGAACAACACATACATATGGCTCAATCAACTCCTACACATGCTAGTGGGTTTCATCTAGTTACTGTGGCAATGACAGGTCATGCAGAGGAAATGGGTTCAACTACCGTAGCACACAGCAGTTTGAAACGCGTTGTCTTAATGCAGTAAAAGAGAGCAGGAGCGAGAACATGGGATTGTATCGATATGATCAAATGGTTGGTTGCTTGCCTGATGGTTCTATGCACTGATACGGTTCTTCGTTAGGGTAATCACGGTACTCCTCGGAGGCAGAACCTGTCGCAAAGGACACCGATACACAACCATCACCAAACAATGTGCAACAATATGATGCATGCATGAAACATGGCAATATGAGTGTGTTGGGCTAATGCAACTAAAACCAGAAGGGTTTGAACAGATTTGAATCAAAGATTCAAATTTCAAACTCAAACATGGCCTTTTAAAGTGCTTTTCCTTGTTCTGCATTAACCATCAGGTTAACTTGTTTAGTCATGCATGAAAATAGTACAGATGGATAGATTGGATTTTTCTGATCATTTTTCATATATAATTTGTCTGATTTGGAGTTACAGAATAAAAGTTATGAATTTTTGAAGTTTAAATTATATTCTGGATATTAGAATAATTCCAGAAAATCATTATTGCGTCAGCCTGACGTCAGTGTGACGTCAGCAGGTCAACGGAACAGGTCAGGGTCAAACCTGACAGTGGGTCCCGCATGTCAGGGTGATTATTTTAATTAAAGTTTAATTAAAACTAAACATGTTTAATTAACAGGGCTGGGCCCCACCTGTCATTGACTCAGGGGAGTCAACCAGGGCCCACCCGTGGTCAAAGTCAATGCCAGCGGCGCCGGCGTTTAGCCGCCGGCGAGCCCGACGCGGCGGCGGGAGTGGTTTTGGCCATTTCGGCCACCAAATGGGCCGCGGAGACCACCGGAGTGGAGCTGAGGACAAGCCGCAGCTCTTGGTGGAGTCCGTTGGGGTCGGGGTGGCCGGAGTTGGCGCCGGCGACGACTTTGGCGGCCACCGGGGTTCGGCCGAAGATGAACTTGGTGCTAGAGGGGTCGGTGAGGCTCGGGGAGTGGCTAGCTAGGTGCTGCGGGACTCGGTGAGTAAGATGGACACCATCTTGTGGCCGGAGTGTGGCCGGAAGCACGTCGGTGACGAGATCCGCGGCGGTGCGGGCGTGTGATCCTCGTGCGGTAGCTACACGGCTCGGGAATGAGAGAGAGAGGGTCGAAGGAGTAGCTAGGCTCACAGCGCTCCCGTAGAGGCCATCGGCGGGGTCGGGGATGAGCTGAGGCGGCGACGGCGTTGAAGGGGATCTCCGGCGACGGCGAGCTCGGGCGAGGTCGGTGCGGTGGTCTCGGGCCGCACGAGCACACGGGGCTCGGCTGGCTCGATGAAGTGGACGGCGGCGGAGCTCCTGGACACGGTGGCACGGCGTGGGGTGGACGGAGGGCGTGGCTACAGCGAGGGGGTGGCGGCGATGGCGTCGGCCATGGCTGGGGCGTGCAAGGGGGAGGAACTGGAGAGGAGAGGGGGTGTCTGGGAGGTTCGGGGGGAGAGAGGGAAGCCGATTCACGGCGTTAGCCGGGCGAGGGAGGCGGCGAGGCGGCGAGCAGGTGCGTGGCACCCATGCGGTGCTCGCCGTCGAGCACCTGCCTGCCTGCCTGGCCGGAAGCAGCTCGCTGGCGCGGTGCTGGGCTGGGCCGGCAGGTGGGCCGGTGCTGGCCGACAGGTAAGCTTTTTCATTTTCTTCTGTTTTCTATTTTTTTAATACTTCTGCAACTTTGTTGGATTTAATAAAATACCTAGGCAACTTCAAAAATCACCAAACTACTCCTGGTCCATAGTTGGATTATTTCCAACATGAAACATTTTAGTTTGGAGATATTTGAGCATTTAAATATTTTATATAATTTTAAATGCCCAAATTCAAATATTTATAATTTAATTCAAAAACCCTAGGATGGCCTAGGAAAATGTGCACCACTTTTGGCAGAGGTTCTGAACCAAGAAAAAAATGATGGGCATTTTAGAAGGGCATTTCAGGTTCATTGAAAATTATTTTTAGTAACCCTAGTTGGTTTCAGAGGGGACTGGGGGTTCTGTCATCCCCATTTCAAGTTTCTGATGAAAGAGTAAACATGATGCAACACTCTAGTGCATGACTAGCTAGGGTGTGACACCGTTATGACTCCGCGGCGAATTAGATCATTTGGGGTGATAATCTTACTTCTTCTTTTGCTGTTGTGTTTCATCTTTTGCTTCGGGTGTTTCGCCGCACGTGTCACGTTCTCTGCGAGGCATGAATAGAACAATGTTTTTTGTTGTTTGAGGGAATGAATAGAACAATGCTAACAATGAGATGACTAGCAAATTAGATCTTTTTTATCATCATATGGCACTGGGCTGCCGTGTTTCGTGCTCCTCCGTCGCAGTACTACTCCAGTGGAAAACTTGAGTATACCGCACGGTTCTTTGCTCCTCCTTGATCAGGTCGTCAGCGCATTTATACGAGCAGTCAAATCACAAGGCCCCGTCTTCCAGCAGTAATGAGCCGTCAAATCACAAAGGCCCTCGCCTCTCGTGAAACAGACCAAGCTAGACTGCCCCGCCCTCTAGCCCTTTAAAAAATGTATACTTTTGTACAGTAGTAGTATCGATGGATTGCGCCATGGAGCAAAACTTGAAATAAAAAAAAGGTGGTACATATAGAGAGCGCTCGTCGTCAAATTATGCATATAGTACTATTAAAAAGGCTAGTCACAATAATGGTGTCCAGCACAACCCACCCCTCAAATAAAACTAAGCACCCTGGAATTCTTTGACAAAACTAAGCACCATGAAATTCTTTGACAACTAAGCTGCTGGCTATATGATGTTGGCCATATATATTGTACATATATAATGTGAAGAAACGAGTGGTAGTACTATACCAACTAAAAGATGAAATGTAAGAAATACTAGTATGTACTTACTAAAGAGTTAAAGTAACAAGAAGAAACATAACATAGTTCTGCTGGGGGCTCAACACAACACACCCCTCAAATTAAATCAAGCACACCTGAAATTAAACTTTGCAACTATTCCGGCAGACACTGCATTAGAAGCACCATGAGCAACGACACTGCCACCTTAGTCGGAGTCCTCGTCCACGTCCTCGACTTCATCCTTGTCCCTCTTCCTCTTGGCCGATACTTCTTTGCTTGAACCGCCAACTTGGTTGTTGCTCTTCATCCAACCCTTGTAGATATTGAAACAAAGGTAGCCATCCATTGTAGCGTACTGGATGTGGTCTATATCTAGTATATTTCGCTGCCATGCATGACGATGAAACGTGTATGGAGGTTTCTCCAGTTTACCGTACGAAGGACGAACCATGGCTCCTGCCAGGGTCAGCATTGAAGGCTGACGAGAGTACACCAGCCGATTCTTTTGGAGGTCCAAGGTGTTGCCTACAACGAGGCCTATCCGACGCGAGACTTCTTTGTCGTTACCAAAGTCTACAGTAACGAATTTGACTAGGTTCCTCTCGAGGAAGTCCTTAAAATCCTGGCACTCAACATCGGCATGGCATATGTGGTAGACCAAGCATAAGTCATGCACGCAAACCTGGATCACGGCGGGCTTCTTCCTCTCTTCGTCCTTTAGATCCTTCTCTCGTCCCACGACTGTGGTGTACTCAACATGTAGCCCAGCGACCCACTCATCATCTGAGTCTTCGAACATGCGTCTGAAGCGAGAAAGGCATCCTTTCACCATCACGGAAGAACGGGTGTAGATGACGTCAAACTCATCGCCGGTGATGGTTCTAATCTTGTACTCACCGCCGATCGGGGAGATTTGGGACACCATGGATTTGGGAGGAGGGTTAGGATTAGTGGAACTGTCGTAATGTAATGTGAATGGACAGGACGACTAGGAGTGAACCGCCGTAGTATTAAAGGAGGTGCGGGGACGAGTAGGAGCGAACTGCTAGCATGCGAACGACAGGGTAGTGGCCTTCCATTCTCCCATGATATGGGCTTCCGAGAGCCCTTGGATCAGAGATCAAATGATTGCATGGCGTGATTCTAGACCTATGGGTGAATATCCTATCCTGGAGGGTTATTCTGCAAATTTTCAGCAACTTAGCATGCGACCGTTTGATGTCAGACCCAAGGGCTGCCAGCAGCCCGTATCATGGTCGCGCCTACCACGACCGTCGCGTCACTCGCGTGGTCACGCCTTTAGAGATTTAACATGGTGCGTTAGGCTATCTGATGTTGGCATGTCATACATAGTCATCACTTAGTCACTCATACTACAACAAGGTTGGCTATAAGGTTGGCTATAAGTGTATTTTTTTACTCATCTCTATCTCTTTCTTCGTACTCCCTCCGTCCCATAATATTAGAACGTTTTTTACACTAGCTAGTGTAGTGTCAAAAACATTCTTATATAATGGGACATAGGGAGTACTAGTATTTATTGCATTTGCCAAGGAGTGACCTCTTCCAATGAAATGGTGTTACTAAGTTTGCTTCATTTAATTAGCTATAGACTCAAAATTTTCTTTTCACCTAGGTACACGCGCTTAGCACCATTTCTTCCTTGGGTCACCAAACTAGTCTCTCTCTTCTTGATTAACTTGCCACATCAGACTTTATGCCTATGTGGCAAGCTTAAGCACCTGTAGGAGCAAGTAAGTACAATAGTGTGCTTTACATGGCATTTTTGCATATGTGGAGGAAAGAGAGGCAAGGAAAAAGTGGAGAAGTGGGCTCTCATGCAAGAGCCAGACTCTACTACATGGTGGAGCATTGGGAGAGGCACCTGTATGGAGGTGGTCAGGAAACGGGAGACTCACGCTGGTCGTAGCGCCGCAGTTAAAATGATAATGGCAAGTCAAATCACGGGGCCCCACCTGTCCAGCAGTAACTCGCTGTCAAATCACACAGCCCTACGTTTGCAGCAGCCTACTCGCTCATCTTCTCGCGTCTCTATCGAACCGACTAGGAGGAACTGTCCCGCTGCCTACCGGGCAGGAAAAGCCCCGCCCTCGACTTTTAAATTGTATACAAATACTAATTTTGTATCCATGGATTGCACCCGCGCCATGGAGCAAAGCGTCTAGAAAACGGTGGTACACATGTACGGAGTATACAGCACGCCCGTCGCGTTCGCGTAGCACCCCAGACGGTCGGTCGGTCTGGCACACTGCTCTCCGAATGGAACACACGTCATATTGCGTTCGCACACACATGTGGGACGGTAATTGAGAACCGACCATAGGCACGCTCCCCGGCCCCGCAAGTCGGGTGACTTAATAGAAGAGGGAGACGAGCGATAGTACTAGAGAAGTGTTGTACTACGTTGGTGCTTAGACGATCCCTGCAAGACACAGAAGATCAGTTCATCCATGCATGTGACCAGACTCCAGCAGACACGCCTGGATTGGATATCGTCTACATATCGTGCAGGCTATGTTGTACATGGTTGTAGTTGTGGTGAGAAATCAAAAAAAGGTTTCTTGTCATCTTGCAAAATTATGTGTCATGTGCTTCGGATCTCTGCGAGGGTTAAACAGCGACAACTGAGTTTGGCTAGTCATTGGGGGCACATGCACGAACAGTGACTACTCGGCTGCCATCTAGGTCAAGCCGGCTATGTTAATTAGGACATCAATCAACGGACCCCTTTTCTACGAGTTTATCTTTAATTTGAGCTTTGTTCCTCGTCTAGTTTGTCCGTCGGGATTCATGTTGTCTCCTTTGGGCAGTGAGGTTATGATTTCTTGTCATGTGGCATTTTTTCATGTTATATGTTATAATCCGGTGCTTCAGATCAAAATGACGACAACTGCGCCTCCGGGCGACGTGCATGAAGACTTCTCGACAGTCATTGACGAGGTCAAGCCGGCTCCGGTAGGCAAAACAAAACTAAGTACTACTCCACTATATAGGCAGGAGCCTCCGCGCTTGCTTGATAGTGTTGCTCTCTTCACACTGTCTCGGCCTCTCCAGATCTAAACATGACAACGGTGGCCACACTCTCTCTCTCTCTCTCTGCTCACCGCTGGTCACAGACCCAGCCGGATCCTCTCTGTCGGGGAAGGTGAGAAGGTGCAACGTTCACGCGGTCGTCCTCGGCGACGGCTCTTACCCACTGTTGGGCGCGTCCCGGTCAGCCTGCCTTGCCGTTCTCTCCCAAGCACCGCTGGCGAGGGAGGGCCTCCGACCCCTTCTTCCTCGATGCCGTAGTGTGGGCAGATCCGGCTTCCCGCCGCCCACCTAGAGACATCCCGGCGACCATCAGGTATAACTTCCTTCGAAACCGGCCTTGCTCTACTTCTCGAGTTCCTGACGTCGCTGCATTTGTAACTTTTACTATTTCTCAGGCCCCCTCGTAGATAGGATCGATCGGCTGTTTGAAAACCACCTAATTTTTTTATGTTTAGGAGGTAAAACTAGTTCATGCACTCGAATCTAGTACTACTTGGTTCAAACAAGGAAGAAAGGGGGTGGGGGAGGGTTTGTTACCTGAATCTAGGACTTGGTCGTCAGAGGAAATAATGGGGGCGAAAAGTAGCAGACACTGGCTATCCAACCGGTCTCTAGGTCTAATAGGGAAATAAAGGGAAACACAATACAAACTCAATATAAACCCGATCTATTGGTTGAAAAAGGAAAGAAAGTGGGGACTGGGGGACAAGTCAACAGAGTAAGTCCAGCACTAGATTTGCTAGCCTCACACAGTATAAGGTGGCTATACCAAACAAAAATGGGACCAACCCAGATATCATGTTCTAATGTTTGTTGCCCCGAGCCACTCTTATGTAATATAGCAGTCGCACTATTAAAAGTAAGGACATGTTAAACCAATGTTGTTTTCAATGTAATGCCTCCACTAATATGAATCAATGGCACTTCTTTACATGTCCTGCTAAAATTTCCCATTAAGATAAGTTGGTTCTTTTCGTTAGAAATGCAATTGTCCTGGTCCACCTACTCTCCCGTGCCCAAAGTAATGTCGTATTTAACGGTTGGCATAGTTAATCCTAATTCCCACACTAATATCTAGCAATGCCACTGCTTTAGAAATTTCTACTGTCCTTGTAGGATTGCCATTCAGATAAGGAACATGCTTCTTTTCATTTGATGCATGTTTCATCACTTGTTAGTCACCCTCCTTTCCACCTTTTTTGTGCAAACAGAGATATACATTTCACGCTCGGTCTGATTTGAACTGCACAAATGATATCCAAATTATAGTTGAGCATTCCAGGAGCTTCAAAACCAACCTTGATGTTGCTCAATTTTATTGCAACTAATGAAGAGGAAGCTCTATGGGTTTCGTTTTCTGATGGAAATGGAACCGGGGCTGGAGCCCTTTTCTTAAAAAAATTGAAGAAGAAGCAGCTGCTAGCTCACGGGACATTGCTTCATTTTAGGTGAACTGCACCAAAAGGTCCCATGAATTGAATCATCCATGTTGGTGACTGAAAGAGCCAGCTTCAGCATCCCAGTCTAAGCACCCCCGGCCTCCATCCTTGTGACGCACGGTACACCTCATTTGCCACCTGCTCGACCCTAGTGCCACTGATAAAATGAAGTAATAATACAGTTAAAATAGAGGGAGTGTCATCTCTATCATTTCATTTCCAATGTAGACAAAGAAAGTGCTTATCTTTGTTAAAGTATGTTTCATCAACTAGTCCCATTGTTAATGTTTAAGCGTTTCTGCAAACTGGGGTGCTTAATTTTAGTTGATATGTACAAAAATAGAGATTTGAATGTCTCAAGGCGCCTCCTTGTACTACTGCTGTACACTGATGTTCATCACTGGCAGAAGGTGTATCTGGGAGACTTGGGACGATGCCCAGTATGAGGCGTACCGTATGAGGCGTCGCACGGCCCATCTCGCCCTCGCAGCATGGCATACTATGATACTATCGCAATATTTTCTTCTATTTATTTTGTGTGTTTCATCAACTAGTGCCACTATAATGTAATCACACTTTTTCATTATCTATGCAAACAGGGTTATTCAGCTGCATTTTGGTGGAACTTCACAAATGTACGTATGGAACCGGCATATATGCAGAGTGCGAGGTGCGCCAAGTAAAAATTACCGACACCAACCATGCTGCATGCACGCATTGGCATCCACCACCACCAGTGGGATGTGTGGCGCTCTCTGTGGACGGATCTTTCTCGGCAGCAAATTCTCTAACCAAATACTAGTAGCTTATATTCACAGTTTTCTAGGGAGTACTCTTTTCTGAAAGCAGCACCAATCTATTTTTCTTTATTTGTACACTGTGTCACAACTTTGACCCAAAGGTCCAGAGCTATTTTAGGGTGATACTCGGGGACTGATTGTAAGCATGATTTGCATTAGCTGTCACACTGATTGTAAGCATGAGCAGGTGGAAGATTAGGTTAGTGCGAAGCTTACCTTAAACCCTACTGCCGCCGTTGAAATGAGGCGAGCGTCGAGGGAACCGTGGAGAACGGTGGGGAAGCGACGTCGCGCAATCCGGCCTCCTCTTGTGGTGGGAGAACGAATACTCCTGTGGCTCCGGCTGGCTCTGCACCCTCGCGAACGGCACACCATACTCGATCAATTCGTTATCCTCTGGGTGCTCGACCTTCGACCTGTACGCCCACCACCTCCGCCTGACTGTCGCCTCGGGCGAATCTGTCTGCTCCATCGCCCATAGGAGATACTCGATGAACTTGGAGGACTGCGGCGTGACTGCCGCCGAGGAGTACATGTACATCGCCGTCGTCTCGCTCTTTCGCATACATTGCCACATGGCCCGCACCGTCCTCGAAATCTCCCACTCATTGTCAAACCAACTAAGGATCTCCTTCAACCTGGCTAACTTTGCCTGGTCGCCGGCGGCGATCTGCCTGATTCGCTGCTGCATCCTCTCCATAGATGTCGTTCTGAGTGGTCCGGTGCTAGCTTTGGAAGATGGGAGGAGAGACGGTGGTCTTGCAATAGAGAAGAGGGAGAGGAGAGGAGGTGGTTTTGGAGTGGAGATGATGGAGAGGAGAGGAGGTGGTTTTGCAATGGAGAGAAGATCAGAAGAAGCAGAGG
>NC_041387.1:531440445-531445126 GCF_002162155.2 Triticum dicoccoides | reverse complement strand
GACGATGGAGAGGAGAGGAGGTGGTTTTGGAATGGAGATGATGGGTAGGAGAGGAGGTGGTTTTGCAATGGAGAAGATCAGAAGAGGGAGAGGCGAGACGGTGGTTTTGGAATGGAGATGATGGAGAGGAGAGGAGGTGGTTTTGCAATGGAGAAGAGGGAGAGGAGCGTGCGGCAGCGATTTAGGATTGGGCGAGAGGGCCGGCGCGCTATGACTTGATCAAAATCAAAATCAATTTACCCTTCAATTAAGAAAGCGACCCCACATTAACTAGTCTCCCTTTTATTCTGGGTCATAATTGACCATGATTTTCGCACATAAAATATATGTTATACGTTGCAAAAATAATATAATTTGAAAGTACATTCAGATACGAACCAAACGATACAATTTTTGGTGACATGCATTCACATTTTGCTTGTCACATACAGTACGTGGTCAAACTTTGACCCAAAATATGCAAAACAACAAAAAAAATACTTCCAAGACCAGCGCCGATCTTCCGCTCTTCTCCTCTTAAACCGCCGTCGCTCCTCTCCTGTTCCAATCTAAATCCAGCGCCGCTCCTCTCCTATTCCATTTCAAAACCACCGCCCCTCCTCTCCTGTTCCAGTCCAAAACCAGCATCGCTCCTCTCCCGTTCTAATCCAAAACCAGCGTTGCTCCTCTCCTCTTCCATTCAAAAACCACCGCCGGCGAGTGAAGGTGCTGTGGAGAAGTAGATCGATGGAGGAGTACAACCGATACATGAGGATCGCAGACGGCGACCCTGTGAAGCTAGCTAGGATGTTGGAGATACGGTCTTGGTTTGACAACAAGGACCAACTAGCGGCGACAGTGACATCCATGGCCAAATATCTGCAATAGAGCGAAAAGGCGGCGATACTCCCGGAGGGAGTCGCGCCGGAGTACATAGAGCTGCTCCTCTGGGCCATGGAGCAAACAGATTCACCGAATCCGATCATGAGGGAGAGGTGGTGGGAGTATCGATCCCAGATGGAGCATCCACCGGAGATTGAAGGATCGAGCATCTACAGGGTGCCGTTTGTGAGGGTGTCCTGCCAGAGCGAGCCAGTGGAGTCTTCGTCGACCGAACCCAACTGCAAGAGGAGAAAAGCAGTTGGCCCGACGATGCTCCCCGCCATCGTCTCCCTCGCCGTTCACATCGTCTCACGGGGTGGCTGTCTGCCGTCGAGGAATAGGAGGGGGCTGCCCCCCACCCCCCAGCCCAATAGTCAGGCAGGTTGTGAATTGTCAGGAGGAGCTTAGGGTTGTCAATATTTGCAGGTTGTGAATTGTGTTTTGTGTTGTGTATTTTGAGAGTACTTTTAGATATGAATGTCTTTTGAATTTCAGATTTGTAGTATTGAGCATATGAAGAATTTTATGAATTCTAGAGATCTATTTTTAGCACTTAAAAATGTAGTTTCATAGGAGTATAAAAGTGCAGACGAGAAGAAACTGCAAGTTTCAGTTTCAGATAAGAAACTGCAAGTTCAGTTTCAGATAAGAAACTGCAACTTTCAGAGGCAGAGCATTTATATTAACACGGCCTTTTCAAACAGGGTTAACATCATGTTGGAAGTTTTATTGATGGTCGAAAATGGAACTACCAGCCAGTTAACATCATGCTGATCAACATTCATGCATAGCACATCTTCATATGATGCATAGTCAAAATGCCCACACAATGTCGAGTGTGCGAAACACAGAGAAAACAAGGGACGAAGTTTTGGCAAGTGTTGGACGTGGTTTTGGGCTGCCCCGTCTAGGCTTTCATTTTTAACATGCGCAGCCCACGACCTCGGATGGGAGGGCCTGTTTGTATTTTTTTAGGGCCGTCATGTATCGACCGGCCTATGGACCTCCCATTCGAGGTTTTATTTTTGGCAGCCCAATTTATGTATTTTTTTGAAGAAAACGCAGAGGTCTGTTCTATTTTTTATATAAGAATAGGAACGCCAGGTACAACTTATGTTTCCCTTCAAACTATATTATATATATTTAAATTATTTTATATGTTATTATATATTATTTTTATTGTCATCATATATTTAACAGATACTTACATATGTCAGAAAATAATATCCCACATCTTATTAACTCATAAAAATAATTTCTTAACAAATAAAATCCTGGATTGTTTTGGCACGAAAATCCTAGTGATTGTGTACAAAAGCTTGGTAAGATTTAAGGACGAATGTAATAATATCACTTATTATTTAAATATATTTATAACAAAATGCTCAGCCCTTTTTTATTTTTTGATAACATTGCTGGCCCAACCCAACATTATAATTAGAATCAGCCCAGCAAAATCGTGTATCTAGATAAAGTGCAAATGGCCTGTAATTTTTTAGGAAATAAAATAAATGGGCCGCATGGACGCTACATTAATTGTTCACCCAGCCCAGCTAATGGCTGTAATTAAAAAAAAGATCAAACTGACTGTAAATTCTACCGTGCAAAAAAAAGACTGTAAATTCTGAAAAGATGGGTTGAATACGTGCCATATTTTTGGAGGCTGAAATGTGGGCCAATAGGTCGAAGCCAATGCAAGTCGTTGTCAATTTAGTCAACAAATGATTCTGACATGTTAGCCGTTGGATTTACATCCAACGACCGGCATCCATCTTCAGTCTCTCGTCTTCTTCCTCCAGCGCCGCCGGGACCACCTCCCGCCTCCTGCTGCTAGCAGCTCTGCTTAGCATGCTTCGCTATGAAGCACTACTCCACCGTTCGCCAGGACATCCCTCCACCCCTCCACACCTCCTGTTCTTCTCCACCGACTGCCGAACCACACCGCGCTAGAACCAGTTAACCCTCATACACCTCTCCGTCTGCGACTCTACTCCCGCGTCTTCCCATCTCAGGCTCGTTGCTGTCCGGGGCCTCGCCGTCGTCCACCACCTTGGAGGCGCTCGGCGTGGCGTGGTCAACATGGTCAACGAACGACACCATCGGAAGTAGACTGTGCGTGGAGAGGCTGACAGCTGGGTCCATGGCCGCACACAAGGAAATGCCTCCTTATTACATGCAAAATAATGATTCCTCCACCTGACATCTGGGACCCACCGGAAGGGCCTCAGTATTTTGTGAACAAAACATGCCCCCTGCTGACTTGTCGGACCCACAAGCTATCTTCGCATGCAAGGAAGTGCCTCCTTATTACGCACAAAAAATGAATACTCCCCCTGCCAGCTGGAACCCAGCATACTGGGAGGCTGACTTGTGGGCCTACCATGTTGACGGGGATGGAGGGCTTTGTCAACTTAGTCAATATGAATGATTCTAGCTCCTGTTACCGTACGATGTTCATCCAACGGTTATAGTGCTTCTTCAACCTCTGGTCTTCTTGCTCCAGCCGCCCAAACCAGCGCCGGTCGTGCCGCATGCTCCTGCCTCCCGTGGCCGTCTGTGATGCCGCGGAGGCCTCACCGCCCCTACTACTCCCACCGCTGGCCAGGCCATCTCTCTACTCACCCACACCCCCTGTTATTCTGCGGTGACAGCAGCCTCACACCGCAGCCGAACCAGTGAACCCTCGTACTCCTCTTCGCGTGGGCATCCACTGCTGCGTCTTCCCCGGCTCCGAGTCGTCCCCTTCCTAGGCCACGCCGTCGTCCACCGCCGTGGTGCTCTCGGCGCGGCGTGGTCAACATGGTCAAGGAACAACTTCCATCGGACGTGGACTGTACGTGGAGAGGCTGATAGCTGGGTCCACGGCCGCAGCAAGAAAGTGCCTCCTTATTACGCGGAAAATAATGATTTCTCCACCTGACAGCGGGGACCCACCGGACGGGCCACCATATTTCATGAAAAAAGTTTCTCCCTGACTGCTGGGACCCACCAGCTACATCTTCGCACGCAAGGAAGTGCGTCCGGGCAAAAAAACCGATTCGCCCCCCTGACTTCTGGGACCCACCAGCTACATCTTCGCACGCAAGGAAGTGCGTCCGGGCAAAAAAACGATTCACCCCCCTGACTGCTGGGACCCACCAACTACATCTTCGCAGGCAAGGAAGTGCGTCCGGGCAAAAAAAACGATTCGCCCCCCTGACTGCTGGGACCCACCAGCTACATCTTTGCAGGCAAGGAAGTGCCTGACAGTCGGGACCCACCTGGTCGAAGCGTACATAGTGTTGTCATTCTGGTCGCGAACGTGTACGTACATATTGGTCGATGTAGAGGCGTGCACGTGTCATAGTAGAGGCGCGCACGTAGCATGTACACGTACATACAGCGGCTAGGGTGCAAGAAAGAAAATACGGCCACGTACGTACATACGGGCAAGGTCTCGAACGCCTACTCGCGCATACATACATTGCTGGGTCGGAACGGAGAAACAGCGTCGTCGTCATGTTCATGGGGAGCCAACCGGCTGGGTCGGAACGGAATGCGTGGTTGTGTTCATCGGGAGGGCTTGGACGGAACAGGCGATGGAAACGAGGCCTGGTGTACCGCACAACGGAGGAAATGGACCTCCTACGTTCGGAACGGGGTCCTGTTGATCGAGAGGAGTGTGGCGTATCGCAAAACGGAGGAAACGGACCTCCTACGGTCGAAACGGGGGTCCTGTTGATCGGGAGGGGTGTGGTGTACCGCAAAATGGAGGAAACGGACCTCCTACGGTCGAAACAGGGGTCCTGTTGATCGGGAGGGGTGTGGCGTACCGCAAAAC